>NC_056745.1:182410429-182515429 GCF_019279795.1 Protopterus annectens | reverse complement strand
TCTCTCAGGGTCCCAAAGGGGTCAAGGCTTCCACTGCAAAAAACCCTACTCCCTCTGATAGGGATTCTAGGGCACTGGACAGATGGGGAAAAAAGATTTACACTTCTGCTACCCTGGCTATAAGGGCTTTAAATTGTCAGTTTCATATGCTCAAATATCAGCAATATATTATGTCACTGCTTAAACAGAAAATGTTGATAAATTCTAAATGTGCAGAAAACAAAGAAATGCAGGAATTATTGCATGCAGCTAAACAAGTTGGAAAGCATACTTTGCAATGTGGTTTTGATTATCTGGAGGCCTCCTGCAGGGCCGCAGTTACGGGTTCTGTCATTAGGAGGCATGCTTGGTTAAAGGAACAAAATCTACCTGATCATGTTAAAGCAAAATTATTAGATGCTCCATTACAGCATGATGCTTTGTTTGGTGTTAAAGCAGAAGAGGTGTTAAAGAAAATGGAGGACAAAGCTAAATCTATGCAAACAGTCAAGGATTTCTTACAGGTACAGCCACCAAGATTTAGCAGACACTGGCCTACAAAGAATTGGTCCTTTCCAGTGTCAGACAGGCCACAAAGGGGCAGATACAGACACCCTAGAGGCAGATCCCAGACCCAAGGTTCATACAGGTCTAAACAGTGGGGTGCTTCTACCTCCAAAACTGGAGAAGACAAATCACAGCCATACAGGAAACAGTCCCAGTGACTTCCCCCACCTGCGCCAAGCACTTATCTGCTGGCAACACCTTTAGGGGGAAAACTAGCACTTTTTTGGCAAAATTGGCACATAATAACCCAGGACAAATGGGTCTTAAACATAGTGTCACAAGACTACAAGTTTCACTTCCATATCCCGCCAAGGGCAAACGGTTGGCCAGACCTGCCAAAACATCAATGGGCAGAGGCACAAAAACAAGTCTCATCCCTCATGGACATGAGGGCCATTCAACAAGTACCAGAGCAAGAGCAGGGACCAGGATTTTATTCAAGACTGTTCTTGGTACCCTGAAAGGACAAAGCCTGGAGACCAATACTGGACCTATCTATTCTAAACACATATCTGGATATTCCAAAATTCAAAATGTTGACTCTACAGCAGCTTCTGCCCATGTTGGGCAAGAAGGCTTGGCTTGTGACTTTAGATCTAAAAGAGGCATTCCTACATGTCCCAATCAGACAAATATGCAGAAGATACCTCAGATTCAAAGCTGGCTCAATGCACTACCAATTCTCTGCACTGCCCTTTGGCTTATCTGCTGCACCCAGGGTCTTCACAAAGTGCCTGACACCAGTAATTGCATTCTGCAGACAAAGAGGAATACAAATATATCCTTACTAGGATGACTGCCTCATTCAAGCAGAGAACAAGGACATTCTACTACAGCATCTGGCATTTGTAAAGAGATTACTACCATGCCTAGGGTACACAGTCAACGAACAGAATTCAAAACTAGTACCCTCTCAAGAGATAATATTCCTGGGTGTAAGCTTAAATACAACTGCCCAGATGGCTTATCTCATGCCAGACAAACAAAGGCAACTGACTACCTATTTCAAACTGTTGGCAACAAAGGCCCAGTTATCTGCAAGAAAAATTCTGCAGGCTTTGGGCTTCATGGCATCCTGCATTCTACTAATTCCATATGCAAGACTGCATATGAGGAAACTTCAATGGTACCTAAAAAGTGTTTGGACTCAACATTGCCACAGCCTGGAAACAATAGTTACTCTCATTCCCTCCCTGCAACTGGAGTTTCGATGGTGGGCGAAGGCCTGTCACCAGAACAAGGGACAGCCATTCACTCTACCCCCAGCCACACAGACATTAACTACAGGTGCATCAGATTATGCCTGGGGAGCCCACATGGCAGGAAAATGTATTCAAGGCACATGGTCCGCAAACCAAATGCATCTACATATCAATCAAAAAGAGATGCTAGATGTTCAAAATGCCCTGACAGCCTTCAAGGACCTACTTCATCCGGGACAACTACTGATAAAGACAGACAACACCACGGTCATGTGGTATATAAACAAGCAGGGAGGCACTCATTCTTACCCCCTTTGCAGACTAGCCATGACTTTGTGGGACACAGCATTGACCTACCAAGTACATCTGTAGGCACAATTCCTGCCAGAAAAGATAAATACTCTGGCAGACGAACTAAGCAGAAACCTCATGGATCCCCACAAGTGGAAATTGGATCCACAAGTCTTCAGCATGATAACAAGGAAATGGGGATGCCCGGACATAGATCTATTTGCCTCACCTCACAACTGCCAACTAAAGATATTCTGCACAAGGACTTATCACAGACAAGCATGGAAAGTGGATGCCCTATCTTTCAGCTGGAAAAACTTAACAGTATATGCCTTTCCTCCTCTGCCTCTCCTCCCCAAGGTACTCCTGAAGGTCAGACAGGAGAAGCCAAAAATTATACTGATTGCCCCAGACTGGCCACGCCAGTACTGGTATCCAATCCTAAGGAACTTGTCTCAATGCCCAGCCTGGACCTTACCTCAAGTGCCTCATCTACTGTCCCAGCAGAACAATCAAATCCTGCACAGCCAACTCAAGACCTTAAATCTGGCAGCATGGTGGATAATGTAGTCATACAAAACACACCTCTCACTAAAGCAGTGATGGATGTCATTTTGGAGGCCAGGAGACCTAGTACTAGAAAATCCTATGCTGGAAAATGGAAGAGATTCTGTGCTTGGAACCAGGCACAAGGAATTGACACAGCTGTACCAAATATTCCTCAGATTTTGCAATACTTGACTGAGATGCTGGACAAAGGCCTATCCTTTTCATCTATAAAAATTCATGCCTCTGCCATTACAGCTCATTACAATACAGAGCCACCAATCTTTTCTCATCCTTTATTAAGGCAGTACCTCAGAGGGGCCAAAAATTTAAGGCCTCCAAGGAGATCACCAATATCTGCATGGGACCTTAATTATGAGACAGCCGCTACAGCTGATATAAAGTTTTTATCTCAGAAAACAGCTCTGCTCCTAGCAATAACATCTGCAAGACGAGTCTCAGAGCTACAGGCACTCATGGCCGTGGAACCTTTTATCATTTTTTATCCAGACAGGGTTTCTCTGAGGACAAACCCGACATTTATGCCTAAGGTAGTGTCCAGTGTGGCCCTTAACCAACCTATTCATCTGCCTACCTTTTATCCAAACCCACAGAGTAAGGGGGAGATAATTTTGCTTTCTTTGAACATACACAGACAGCTACGCTTCTATTTGAACAGAACCAAAGCTTTCAGAAAGACAGAGCAATTACTAGTGGCATATGCTGCAGGATCACAAGGAAAGGCAATCTCAAAGTAGACTATTTCAAAGTGGATAGGCCACTGCATTCGTTTCTGCTATTCACAACATGGCAAGCCAGTACCTAAGTGCATTAGGACACATTCAACCAGAGCAGCAGCCACTTCAGCAGCCTTCCTCAGGGGAGTACCAACCAAAGACATTTTAGAGGCTGCTACTTGGAGTTCAGTGCACACGTTCACAAAGCATTATCACTTACCACTCTACTCTAAATCCAGAGCAGGCTTTGCCACTGCAGTTCTGCAGGGCCTAATAGCCGCTCCTAATGCTATTTAGCTCCAGCCTCCCAACCTTAGCTTTGGGATTCAACCCAATTGTAATGACTGCAACAGTGAAACACGAAGAACATAGTACAGTTGTACACTTACCATAAATGTAGATGTTTGAGTGTATTCACTGTTGCAGTCCAGGTTACCCACCCGCCATCCCCCATTTCTTTGCTAGAACTTATCTGTACTTCTCTATTCTATACAACCTATGTGGTGTATTTGCTTGTAGATGAAGGCAAAATATATACTTTGGTGCATGCATGTTTTATTGACATATTTTTAGCCTACCCTTTTGGGGGCGCCTGACATCTGGGGCAAGAAAAACTGAAGAAAATGGCGTTGGCTGCATATTTTATACCCCTGGCGCACTGACGTCAGGGAAGAGGCGACAGCAGCCAACGCTGGACCTAGACTTTGGAATTCAGGCCGACTGAGGGTAGCCTGCCAGCAGGATTATCCAAATGTAATGACTGCAACAGTGAATACACTCGAACATCTACATTTATGGTAAGTGTACACAACTGTACTTTTTAACATTTGCTTCCTAATAAGTGAATTCTAGAACAGGAGAATATCAAACATTAGCTTTTAGAGTATCCAGACATGAAATTTCAGCATAAGTTTTTCGTTTGTTTATGCTGCATTTCCTGTTATGTTTTTTTCACCTAGGGAAAAAGCTAGCTATGATTCAGAATGCATTTTGTACTTTATTACTGATTGAAACTGACCCTGGGATTCATTAACATCTGCACTGAGTACACTGTCCTGACTGAACAGATAACACAGACACAACTCACGCCTTCTTCCTCCTAATTTTAGTTTTCCTACTGATATTCTTGCAACTTTAAATATCGACAGGGTTTCATAAAGGTTACCACAAAGTGTAGACTATATGTAGACCTAGTATAATCTAGCTGAGTGCCCAAAATTGTTGTAGTGATGTTCTTATATACAGATCCATGTACACTTAGTGTGGGCATTAATGAATCTGTGTTTGTGACTGGAAAAATTCCTGTTATCCTAAACAAGCTCTACTCTTTGAAGTTTTCTCAGTTAGCTAAAAGTGCTGATCAGTGGAAGAAGTAAACAGTATGGGCAGTACCTATTCAACTTAACATCAGTCACTGGTGAATTGCAATGTGAAGTAAAACAACTTAAAATAAAGCTCTTGACTACAGACTTGAAGGAAAACTCCTTTTGTACTTTTTATGTTTTATGTGTGTGTGTGTGTGTGTGTGTGTGTGTGTGTGTGTGTGTGTGTGTGTGTGTGTGTGTGTGTGTGTGTGTGTGTATGTGTGCGTGCACATGCATACATTATGCATAAAGTAAATGCACCCAACTCTCTCCTTTCCTCAATATATATATATATATATATACACACACACACACACACACACACACACACACACACACACACACACACACACACACACACACAAACACACACACACACGTGCACACATACATGCATACATGCACGCACACACATTCACAAACACGCACACACGTGCACATATATGATGTACACATATATCTATATCTGTCTAGCTATCTTTCTGCATATATTTATATGTATGTATGTAGAGGTAGATATAGATAGATATAGATATAGATAGATTGCCATAGATATACATATAGCTATGTAGATATAAAACAACATTCTAGTGCATTTGGAGTTTTAACCCAGGACTGCAGTATTCATGCACAAGATCATAAAATTACTAAATTAAACAACTGCAATAAAATTACTGAAAATCAATACTGAGATGGTTTATTTTGTAAAATGCAGCCTTGTAAAGTCAGTTTTCAAAATCTTCATCCAAAATGTGCCATTTACACTTTTTCCTGAGTACCTCCTAAACATACACAAACACAAATGCCACTTCAAAGATGGAGGTCAAAAAGCATATGTATGCTCTAGTTTGCCAACACCTAACAGAATCATAATTCACGATAAAACTGAAATGTTTCACTACTCTTATGTCTTGTTTTGTTCAAACTATATATTGGTTATGATGATAATAACAATACAGCAGACATTTTTCTCCATGGCAAGAGTTATGCATTTCTTGGTAGAATGACCTACTCCAGACATTAGCAAATGTAAGACTCCATACTTCATGAAATGTTGCTGTAAAACAAAACACAGTGTACATTTACAATAACTGCCAAAAACTAGCACAGCTTTAAGAATGCACATTTGACAGTAATGCAATGCCTGTTAATGACTCCCCCTGTCCATCGTAGTCACCTGAATATACAACATCCCTTCAGTATACAGATACTGGCATACATACATACTAATCTGTACTCTTCATAGTGGCCTTCCCAAAGAATTATCATGTAACAAACACTTGAAATGCAGTAGAGATTTACTACTGCTTGACCACCTCGGCAGTGCTTTTTACATTCTTATTAGCTGGTCACATTTACTTACCCAGTTGTAGCCTGCCTTCTGTATGATTAGAATTTAACACTAACAAATGTTTAAATTGGCAACTAGTAACCACACAACCCAAAAGTTGCAGCAACAAAACACAGTTGAAACACAACACTGCTCCGGCACAATAAAGGCTGTCCCTTTACCCACGAACCAAACTGCTGTTATAGTCCCAAAATGAACGATGTCAAATGGATATTTTAAATGTGTTTAATGTAAAATAAAAAACATAAAGACAAAAGTAACTGATTGAGCGCTTTCGTCTCCTTGACGGAGACTTCTTCAGAATCCAGTTACCCTTAGCAATCCATACATTATATATCACAGTATTAGTAACCCATTGGCTGAAATGTAACAATTTCTTTAATTATACAATCAATTACTATCAAAATTAAAGGGCTAGCTTCAATTAAAAGTCTATGCAACACTGCCTGAGACATTACATTTAATAAACTGTAATAAACTGTAATGCAAGTTCAAAACACCATAAATAACACGATACGCAACACCAAATGACTCAAAAATACATAAATACCTATCATTTTAAACCATAAAGCAGCAATTGATATTAATTGTAAATATTATATTCTGTACATCTGTAAAAATGTATATGAAAGAATCGAATTATGTACAAATAAATGTGAAAAATGTATATATAAAAATATATATATATATAATATATAATTTATATAATTAAAAATATAAAAATATAATAAATAAATATATATATATGATGTATTAATAGTATTAAAAGACCTATGTATAAATAAATAATTAAAATATCTAGATTAAATGAAATGAACAAGAAAGCTGTATAATTAATCAATAGGAATTTATATATATAACTATAAATATTAAATGTTGAAACTCAATGTATTGTTCAAAATATTAAAAATGTTTTGTTAATTGTTAAAATTACGAATAAAAACTAAACTGTTTATTTATTCATTCATTAGACTTCCCTATATCGTTATTCATTCTACATTTTACATTTCTTCTGGTCCATTGCCAATAACTTTAATGCCGGGGTTATGGATATGTGATCATTTAGTCCCTTTCCACTACATGCATCTAGCCTTAATTGCCAGATCATTTCCCTATACTCTAACCTTGTCTCCCAATCACCTCCTCTATCCATGGGCTCAATCTCCTCTAACACCCAAAATTTGAAATCTGCTTGTTTACATACCAATGCATGCCTGTATAATGCATTATTGTCGTTATGTTTGTTGATATCCCTGGTATGTTCATATATTCTATTTCTGAGGTATGCTCAGTTTTACCTATGTAGTAACTCTAACAGGCCTTACAAAATACTAGGTATACTACTCCTTTTGAGTAGCAACTATTATATCTTTTGGCTTTTAAAGTTATGTCGAGACTCGGTATTCTTACTTCTTTTAATCCAGCAATGTAGGAACATTGTGCCCACCTACCACATTTAAAAGTACCATGTCTCTTGTTGGCTCCACCATCTATAGTTTTTCTTTTTTCAATAATGTTCTTAATGTTTTTGTTCCTTCTAAAACTATATTTTATATCATATTGAAATACATCTGTTTTAGTTGCCGTGTTCCTAAACATTTCCCAGGTATCATTAATACTTTTTCTCAACTATCCTACACCCTGGTAATACGTAACAGTCAAATACGGTGTAGAACTTACTGCTGATGTATTCTGGGTATTAAAACTCTTATTCATATTATTAAACCTAACCATGGTCTCCGAAGAACCACCTTTTGTTAAAAGAGGGTTGTATTTATTACCTCTTCCTAAGATTACATATTCTTTTATAAGACTAATAAAATCCATAGGATAACCTCTTTCAAAAAACATTTTTTCTACATTGTTGATTTAATTTAAAAACTCTGCATCATCAGAAATCATTCTGGCCATCCTAATCATTTGTCCTTTTACAATATTCTTCTTAAGTTGATATGGATGGTCACTATCGAAATGTAAATAGGCATTAGAATGATGTTCCTTTCTAAATATATTCGACCTATAGCATTTATTCTGACTGTCTTTATTTAATTTTATATCCAAAAAATGTATTTCTTCTATGCCTATTTGATGGATAAAATGCAAAAATGTGGTTGTATGATTAATGTACTGTATAAATTCTTCAATATGATCATAGGACCCAGTCCATAGAACAAAAATATCATCCAAAAAATGAAAATACTTAGCAATATATTGACTGTATATAGAATTAAACACATATTTCCTTTCCCAAAACAACATTATAATATTGGCATATATGGGAGCACAGGCAGAGCCCATAGCCACTCCCTCTTTTTGATGGTAATAATCGCCTTCAAAATAAACATAATTATATTTTAAAATCAATTCCATACTCTCCAGAACAATTCTAAACTCAGCAGCTGTCAACAAATTCATTTCAATTAACGTTTTTTCAAACCATTCCAAGCCGATGGCTTGGGGTATAACCGAAAACAATTCTTTAACATCAATAGTAATGAACAACATAGTATCCATATAAGAACTCCCACCAATTTTCTTCAAAAAAATCCCATGAGTCCACTAAGATATGATCATATTTTTTATAAAATTATTTTATCATAGTGTCCACATAAATAGCCAAAGGCTGGGTTTTAGACCCTTGTGATGACACTATGGGTCTCATGGGTGGATTGTGCAGTGATTTATGAATTTTTGGTATACCAAAAATAGCCGGTATAACAGGTTTTGGTACTTTTAAGAACTTATATAGTTCAATGTCTATCATTCCTGTAAGCAAGTTGTCCTCCAGAATGAGGTCTATCTTCCTATATGATATATTGATCTCATTCTTCGTTACTAGACCATACTGTTCCTCTTTGTCCAAGATATCCTTCATCCTCTTGATATAATCCCATCTATCCATAATAACCACCCCTCCACCTTTATCAGGTTTCATTACACGAATTTTATCATTACTACTTAAATCTTTTAGTAGTTTCTCTTCTGCCTTTGTCAAATTACTTTTCATTTTATTGTCATTCTTATATTCATTTCATACCTTGTTGATAACACACTTTTCAAAATTCAAAATTTAATGTTGTAAGGGTGGATTGCATGTACTATGTCTAGTTAATAAATTCTCCTTATCTTGAAGTACTCTATCCTTATACATATGCCTGAAATTTAATTTTCGTGTAAACAACTTGATGTCCAGTATTATATTTTCAGTTCTAGGTTTGTTTACAGGAACAAAGGTAAACCCTTTTGTAAACAAGCTAAAAAAAACCTTGGTTAATCAAAATGTCAGTGTAATTGAATATATTGAAATTATTATACGTATTGATAATAATATCCGATTGATCCTGTACATCCAGTATTAGTTCAGTGCTGCTATCTCCTATTACATCTTGATACAAAACTGTTTCTAAGTCTCCTACCTGTAAACCCTCCCTGTATGCATATTGTTGTTCATTGTTGTGCATATGATGTTTGCTGGGTTCGATTCCTCAACCTCTCTGATCTCCTTGGTTCGTCCATCCCTAAAGGGACATTGGTTCTAACATTATTTTCATCTTCTTTTGTATTGGAAGATACCTCAGATTCAAAGCTGGCTCAATGCACTACCAATTCTCTGCACTTCCCTTTGGCTTATCTGCTGCGCCCAGGGTCTTCACAAAGTGCCTGACACCAGTAATTGCATTCTGCAGACAAAGAGGAATACAAATATATCCTTACTAGGATGACTGCCTCATTCAAGCAGAGAACAAGGACATTCTACTACAGCATCTGGCGTTTGTAAAGAGATTACTACCATGCCTAGGGTACACAGTCAACGAACAGAATTCAAAACTAGTACCCTCTCAAGAGATAATATTCCTGGGTGTAAGCTTAAATACAACTGCCCAGATGGCTTATCTCATGCCAGACAAACAAAGGCAACTGACTACCTATTTCAAACTGTTGGCAACAAAGGCCCAGTTATCTGCAAGAAAAAATCTGCAGGCTTTGGGCTTCATGGCATCCTGCATTCTACTAATTCCATATGCAAGACTGCATATGAGGAAACTTCAATGGTACCTAAAAAGTGTTTGGACTCAACATTGCCACAGCCTGGAAACAATAGTTACTCTCATTCCCTCCCTGCAACTGGAGTTTGATGGTGGGCTTAAGGCCTGTCACCAGAACAAGGGACAGCCATTCACTCTACCCCAGCCACACAGACATTAACTACAGGTGCATCAGATTATGCCTGGGGAGCCCACATGGCAGGAAAATGTATTCAAGGCACATGGTCCGCAAACCAAATGCATCTACATATCAATCAAAAAGAGATGCTAGCTGTTCAAAATGCCCTGACAGCCTTCAAGGACCTACTTCATCTGGGACAACTACTGATAAAGACAGACAACACCACGGTCATGTGGTATATAAACAAGCAGGGAGGCACTCATTCTTACCCCCTTTGTAGACTAGCCATGACTTTGTGGGACACAGCATTGACCTACCAAGTACATCTGTAGGCACAATTCCTGCCAGGAAAGATAAATACTCTGGCAGACGAACTAAGCAGAAACCTCATGGATCCCCACGAGTGGAAATTGGATCCACAAGTCTTCAGCATGATAACAAGGAAATGGGGATGCCAACTAAAGATATTCTGCACAAGGACTTATCACAGACAAGCATGGAAAGTCGATGCCCTATCTTTCAGCTGGAAAAACTTAACAGTATATGCCTTTCCTCCTCTGCCTCTCCTCCCCAAGGTACTCCTGAAGGTCAGACAGGAGAAGCCAAAAATTATACTGATTGCCCCAGACTGGCCACGCCAGTACTGGTATCCAATCCTAAGGAACTTGTCTCAATGACCAGCCTGGACCTTACCTCAAGTGCCTCATCTACTGTCCCAGCAGAACAATCAAATCCTGCACAGCCAACTCAAGACCTTAAATCTGGCAGCATGGTGGATAATGTAGTCATACAAAACACACCTCTCACTAAAGCAGTGATGGATGTCATTTTGGAGGCCAGGAGACCTAGTACTAGAAAATCCTATGCTGGAAAATGGAAGAGATTCTGTGCTTGGAACCAGGCACAAGGAATTGACACATCTGTACCAAATATTCCTCAGATTTTACAATACCTGAGATGCTGGACAAAGGCCTATCCTTTTCATCTATAAAAATTCATGCCTCTGCCATTACAGCTCATTACAATACAGAACCACCAATCTTTTCTCATCCTTTATTAAGGCAGTACCTCAGAGGGGCCAAAAATTTAAGGCCTCCAAGGAGATCACCAATATCTGCATGGGACCTTAATTATGAGCCAGCCACTACAGCTGATATAAAGTTTTTATCTTGGAAAACAGCTCTGCTCCTAGCAATAACATCTGCAAGACGAGTCTCAGAGCTACAGGCACTCATGGCTGTGGAACCTTTTATCATTTTTTTATCCAGACAGGGTTTCTCTGAGGACAAACCCGACATTTATGCCTAAGGTAGTGTCCAGTGTGGCCCTTAACCAACCTATTCATCTGCCTACCTTTTATCCAAACCCACAGAGTAAGGGGGAGAGAATTTTGCATTCTTTGAACATACACAGACAGCTACGCTTCTATTTGAACAGAACCAAAGCTTTCAGAAAGACAGAGCAATTACTAGTGGCATATGCTGCAGGATCACAAGGAAAGGCAATCTCAAAGCAGACTATTTCAAAGTGGATAGGCCACTGCATTCGTTTCTGCTATTCACAACATGGCAAGCCAGTACCTAAGTGCATTAGGCCACATTCAACCAGAGCAGCAGCCACTTCAGCAGCCTTCCTCAGGGGAGTACCAACCAAAGACATTTTAGAGGCTGCTACTTGGAGTTCAGTGCACACGTTCACAAAGCATTATCACTTACCACTCTACTCTAAATCCAGAGCAGGCTTTGCCACTGCAGTTCTGCAGGGCCTAATAGCCGCTCCTAATGCTATTTAGCTCCAGCCTCCCAACCTTAGCTTTGGGATTCAACCCAATTGTAATGACTGCAACAGTGAAACATGAAGAACATAGTACAGTTGTGTACACTTACCATAAATGTAGATGTTTGAGTGTATTCACTGTTGCAGTCCAGGTTACCCACCCGCCATCCCCCATTTCTTTGCTAGAACTTATCTGTACTTCTCTATTCTATACAACCTATGTGGTGTATTTGCTTGTAGATGAAGGCAAAATATATACTTTGGTGCATGCATGTTTTATTGACATATTTTTAGCCTACCCTTTTGGGGGCGCCTGGCATCTGGGGCAAGAAAAACTGAAGAAAATGATAGGTATTTATGTATTTTTGAGTCATTTGGTGTTGCGTATCGTGTTATTTATGGTGTTTTGAACTTGCATTACAGTTTATTACAGTTTATTAAATGTAATGTCTCAGGCAGTGTTGCATAGACTTTTAATTGAAGCTAGCCCTTTAATTTTGATAGTAATTGATTGTATAATTAAAGAAATTGTTACATTTCAGCCAATGGGTTACTAATACTGTGATATATAATGTATGGATTGCTAAGGGTAACTGGATTCTGAAGAAGTCTCTGTCAGGGAGATGAAAGCGCTCAATCAGTTACTTTTGTCTTTATGTTTTTTATTTTACATTAAACACATTTAAAATATCCGTTTGACATCGTTCATTTTGGGACTATAACAGCAGTTTGGTTCGTGGGTAAAGGGACAGCCTTTATTGTGCCGGAGCAGCGTTGTGTTTCAACTAACAAATGTTTGTTTTAATCAGAGTAACACACCCACACTGAATGAAAACCCTTACAGTTGCTGTGCACACTGTAGACAGTATTATGAGTAAGGGTATTAGACGTCCCACTACTAAAACTTGATTTGGTATTATAAGCAGACTGAAGCCATTTAACTGTTATGTAAGACAGAAAGTGTATAAATATCTAGGAGATCTGTTATTTCATAATATTGGATGCTGTGAGTTTCTGAACTTTGCTTCCAAAATGCAGTTTGTAAAAGGTGAATGTCAGTAAAATACTGACAGTTTTACGAGGCACAATACAATGCAAAATGCATATACGTTTCACAAACAGTGGTGGGACGGGTCAGCAGCTCTCAGCATAGTCTAAGTCATGCAGATGGGATAAGCTGTGATAACACAGGAGTTGCTTTTGGAGGAACTCTGGAATAAAAGAATATTTACACAAAATTATTGTGTATTGCAGTTTTGCAGTGATGTAACAACTACTTTTTTTTTCAGGAGTTCTTTGCCTGCCTGACAGCCTGAACCTACACAGAGATCAACAACGAACGAACAAGCAGGGTGACGTTCAGATGTACAGCCAGTCAGAGCTGAGAACTATAGAACAATCGTTACTTGCTACACGTGTTGGAAGTATTTCAGAACTGAGTGAGTACAGAACTTCTGTTTTGTAGTGGTTTACTCCTGTTCTGACTAGCAATCCCCCAATCACTAGTATGGTTTGAAGTATATTATTTCCAAGACCATTTTTAAAGCTACAAACATAGCTGAAGACTGTGGTTATGCCACTGAAATCTTTTTGAGTAATCTTACTTCTGGTATTAATAGTAATGGTATTTATTTTATTAGTTTGCATGGGGCCTAACTGCAACATTTGGTGTTCTAATGATAACTGAGATGAACAGAAATGCCGGCGACCTCCAGGTATCTGTCAACAGTGAACAGGAATCAGATTTTGTTTTAGTTTAAGTGATTTCCAATTGTTTGTATATACATCGCAGTCTTTGATGAGTCAAGTGCTGTGATGTATTTTCTCATTTGTCCATCATTATGTTTTCAAAATTTTTTATTAAACCACAGCCCAAATGAATTTACTATATTCTACATTGACGTCACTTTTAGGTTAACGTGCAATGCATGCATAGACTTTAATGGGGTACCTTCGCACATATGTGATATTGATCCCATGGATGCAAAACATGGTTTTTCTTACACTGTCACCAAGGTTAAAGTTCATTCTTTTTACTCAGTGGCACCAGTGTAAGGAAAATACAGATTTTAAAAGTGTTTCTTTTTTTGTAAAGAAATAGAAGCTAAAAATATTTGCTGATGGGCAGAAATACTGTTTAGCTGTTTATGCATCACATGCTGTGGTGCTAAATCATTGGCAAATCACTTTAAGCTTTGTCCATCTAGTACATATACTTTTGTAATAATGCTGTATCTTTATTATTCACTTGCCTTGACTGTAATTAGATTCTTGTTTAAAATTATAACACCTTTGAATGGTTTACTCAGCCTTGTTTCAGGATTAAATTTTTATTGAAACCCTCATCTTTTTTTGTTTTCCGAACCCTGTTTGAGCACTTAGCTAATTTCTTGGTCAGTGGGCAGTCTGTATTGTCTGCCACTATATTATATAAGTGTTTCCATTATTTTATTTATGCTTTCACATGACTCGTCTCCTGCCTTGCAACTTTGTCATTTTAATATTTTAAAACAGTTGCACAGTAAATGAATAATTTTATTCTTCATCACTGCATGTGTGCTGTGTATGCAGGTGTGTGTGTGTGTGTGTGTGTGTGTGTGTGTGTGTGTGTGTGTGTGTGTGTGTGTGTGTGTGTGTGTGTGTGTGTGTGTGTGTGTGTGTGTGTGTGTGTGTGGGCATGCACATGTGTTTCTTTGTGGGGTGTGTGTGTGTGTGTGTGTGTGTGTGTGCATTGATGTATGTGTCTGTCTGTCTGTCTGCCTGCCTGTCAATCAACAGTACCAGTGATTAACACTGTAGCGCACCTTATCAGTGCATTCCCCTAACACACTGAGGAATGAGAGCATGCCCTTTCCCTGCTGTTGTGTGATCTCAAACACTGGTATGTATAAAGTTGCTGGGATGTAGGGGATGTGGTGGTCTTCACCCCTGGTATTCTTCTTAGTGCATGTGTTAGTGTGTATGGTGTGCAGTGTTAGTGTTTTTGTGTCTGTGGTATATGATTTTGTACATGTGGATTTGTAAGTATAGTTTGAAGTGTGTATGTGTGCTTCTGAATGCACATCAGTTAAATGTATAGAGTTTGGAGTATGTTTGGTAGTGTGCAAGAGGGTAGGGTGGTGCAGGTTTTGATATTTTTTTTTCAATCACTTGTGTTGTGTGAAATGAATACTTATTGAACCTTTTATACTGTCAAATGATGAAGTGCAGGTTTATTTTTATGAGACATTTGCCATACTATGTTCTTCTAACTACAAAGCTTTTGTAGGAGATAATATGAAGCAATCTCAAACAAAAAGTGAAAAGCAATACTTATATAGATACAATAATCACAACCTACTATGATGTAAACTAGGCTATTTACAAATGAGGTATTCTTTATCAGGCATGTTTCCATAAAACAGTTTTCAAAGTTTCTTGGTGTATACTCTATTGCCAGGTAGATGGAACTGTCAAATGGCGGCTCTTTTTCATTTCTTCCCACGGCTTATCTATGTTATCATGTCAGCATGAACCTTCTATCAGCTTGAACTGCATTTCAGCAGTCTTTGGTACATCAGAAGAAAGTGTTCTTGTACAAGACATTCAGCTACATGTTCCAGGATGCCTGGTGTTTAGATTTAGCCTGTGGTCTAACTTGCAGCATAGCAAATGCACAGGAAATCAGTTTAAAAAAGACAGGTGCCCATTTTTCATATATTTGACAGAAAAAATAATAATTTATTCACCTGTATCTAAAATATCCCCAGGAATAAGTGATTTATCAAAATAAATGTATATATTTAAGTAATGCGTAGTTGTTAACACTATCTTTATCTTTCTTTGTTATACATGTTATACATTGTAACGTACTTGCAAAATACAAAAAATATGTTGGCCTTATAATACTAAGAGTTGCTGTTTTATACAGACAGAATATTAAAAATCAAAATACCATTTCAATTATTTTAGTAGACAGATATCACCTGTTAAATATTCTTGTATTTACACATATCAACATGCACTTCTCAGATGTCAAATCTTGTAAAATCATGTTGTCATTCATCCATTACGTAGTAGTCATAAGATGGGATGGGTACCCTGTGAAAAGTATTAAGTCCTCATTCTGGGTGTTACTCTCTTTTACTGTCCTTTAGCATTCATGCTTTTGGTAAAATCATGAAGTAATCTGTAGAATTGCCTTCCTGATTATTGTGAATACTAAAATCAAAAAATGCTAGTTGAATATCATCTTTTTTGCTAAATCCAAACTCACTTGCTGTATTTTAAAATGTTATTTCACAGATAATGTTATATGTTTCCTTCTTTGTTAAATGTATAATCTGTTGATAGCTAACCCATGCTCATGCTCTTGTAGTCGCTGTGTAAAAGTCATAGCTCTGGCGTCAAAAAGCATATCAGAGGTCAGAGGAAAAAAATATGTACATAAAACCTTTAATTTTTAGATGAAACATTCTTGAGGTATTAGATTTACTAATAATGTATACACTGTTAGACCAATATACTCTCATAAAATGTAATTCTTGAAATAACTAGTCCTAGTATATGCTCAAATAATAGCAATTTATTAATACCATTCTTATTTATAGTAATGTGACGTCTCTACTTAGATTTTCTTTATTTCACTTTATTTCCTACAGCTTCTTCCTCATCTTATGTAATTTGTAACAACTTTTCACTTACATTCCCCCTCAAGGTGGGAGTGGAGTTAAGTGTTAAGCCTTACAAACACAAATGTACAAGGTTTGAATTGAAAGGGGGATAATAGGTTGGCTTAAAATGGTCGCTACCATGCAGTTATTAGCCTAGTACTAATCTATGAATCTATGAAAGAGGATTTGAGAAAATTATTATGACACCTTACTGAACATCTATAGAAAACATTTTGATTGAAAATACTCCTCACAAAATGAAATCCTCTGCAGTCCATTGCAACTTTAGAAAAATAATTTTCCTTGTGAGAATCTACTTCTATGCTTATGTGTAAAACAATCTGGTTCTAATTATAATATACTATTTAACAGTGGTAATAAATTCAATTAATTTGAAAATATATCAAGAAGTACTAGTGCATATTGATTATCACTCTCTATAAAAATGAAAGTTTCCAGAAAAATAAAGTTCAGCATTAGAAAGTTCTTGGTTATAGTTATTTTGAAATGTCCTTTGTTGGACTGTGAGATAAACATACTAAACTATTGCCTGTAGTTTCCTGACACTAACTTTTAAAATAAGACGCCATTTGAATTTTACTATCTGCTACAAGATATACACTTCCATATGCGTCAGATTAGCAAATGCTAATTAGCTATGTGTCAAACTAGAATCCTCGGAATAGTATAAGCTTAATCTTTTATTCTTCCATTATTATAAAAACATAAAATATTGTGTATTTGTTGTTGTTCTAACAATATATAACAGTTCGTCTGTGTTTACCTATTCAGATATAACTTTATTAAAAATATTAGAAATTCCCTCTTTCATATGGAGTGAAAATGGAAAATAGCTGCATGAATGCCAAATCATACACCAATGCACTGTACGAACATGTACACAAATGCATGAAACTAGACATACCCAACAGAACCAAGACATTCTCCTCCAAAAAAAGGAAGCCAATCTGGTGGTCCCCTGCAATTAATAAACTCTACAACAGAAGGAAGAAACTGCTGCAGAAAAAGGTGAAGTCCCAAGATTGGAAAAACTCCCTTATTAACCCCAATGAAAAGTTGAGATCCCTCATCAAATCCTCTAAAGCCAGCTATGAAGGCAGATTTGCAGCAGATACTAAAAACAATCACAAAGCCTTCTATAGCTATATCACAAAACTCAACAGCAATACCCAGATTTGCTGTGAGATACTGCACAATGGTACCTCCTATACTCAGCCAACAGATATTGCCAACATACTGGCCAACAGATTCAATGCCAACCTTACCCCCCCCCCCAAAGGACCAATCACAATACTGGAAGAATGCCAGGCACTCAGCATTACTGCAGCACAGGTTAAAGCTGCATTGTCTAAGGCCATGAATACAGCTTCCCTGGACCCAATAATAATCCTGGCTGTGTTCTACATAAACTACAAAGTGAACTGGCACCACATCTGTGTGCCTTGTTCAGTCACAGCCTCACCTAAGGCTTTGTCCATACTGAATTGCGCACTGCTACAGTCATTTCTCTCCATAAAGGGGGAGTGACTATAGACCCTGGGAATTATCGCCCCATTAGCCTGATGAGTCTGATATGTAAAGCTATGGAGTGCATCATCATGGACCTGATTAACAACGAGATAGAAAATCTCCAAACTCTCGACCAAATGCAATTTGGCTTTGTGAAAGGGAGATCATGCCTGCTCAACCTGGTTGACTTCTGTGAGTCAGTCACCAGGGCTGTGGATGAAGGTAAGGCCTACCTCGATCTGGCCTAGGCCTTTGATACCATTCCTCACTGGGAAATTATTGATAAACTCACCAAACTAGGCATCAACCCCTATATTACTAGGTGGGTTGCAAATTGGCTCACAGATAGCACACACAGTGTGGAAGTAGCAGACTCCAAGTCAGACTGCCGACCAGTCACTAGTGGAGTCCCGCAGGGTTCAGTCCTGGGTCCTCTCCTGTTCGGCATCTACTTCTCAAAAGTTCAGGCCAACACAAAGGGACTCTGGCTGACCAAGTCTGCAGATGACTGCAAGCTCGGAACCATTATTAACTTCCCAAGTGATGGAGACATCCTACAGAAAGGCATCACTGAGACCAATGACTGGTGTCGAAACCATGGCCTTAAGCTTAATGCCAAAAAATGCATAGTCATCCCCTTTGGGAAAAACTCTGTTCCCACTAATTACCACATTGATGAGAGCCCACTGAACAATGAAGGCATTATAAGAGATCTGGGGACGCAGGTTGACAGCATTGCCACTGTGGTCAGAAAGTCCTTCTATGTGGCACATCTCATTACCAAGGGTTTTGCATCCAGGAAGAAAGAGGTCATCGTCTCTCTCTACTCTACCCTCATTAGGCCAATCATAGAGAATAATGCCTCATTTGGCATGTACCTCACTATACACCTGCAACAGCTGGAGAGGCCACAGAAGTACCTCATGAAGAGGATCATAGGCATTAACATATGTCCTACATGGACAGACTCAAAAGACTCCACCTATTCTCTGTCTCATATCACCTACTTAGAGGTGATCTCTGCCTGACTTACAAAGCCATGTCTGACCCAGCTCTGTTAGAAATGCTACATCTAAAGAAATCCCAATCCCTCCACACCACACACTCTAGATACCTCAACCTCATTACCACAATCAGCAGAACATGCTGGAGGAACAGGTTCCTCACCCAGAGACTGCCCATGCTCTGGAATAGACTTCCCATACATGTCAAGCAGAGCACCTTGCTGACCCTCTTCAAGAGAAATCTTGATGAGTGGAAGGGTAATAGAAAGCTCACCCCGGGGATCACTCCAGTGGCTCAACTTGATAGAGGCACTAGGAACTAACATTGGGTGGCACAATGCCAATGCACTTCTATGGGCTAGGCTTGTAAAGGCTCCAGGGCCATTAGCCTAGTACACACCTATGAACCTATGAGACGATTGCTTATACATAGCTAAAAAATAGCACCAAAATATGTTCATATGTGCCCCATACCCCCCTTATTATAAAATTACTGGTTTAATCACCTAGTTTGTCAATATGTTACCCAGAATGTACCTATTCATAGTTAAGGTCAATGCTTTATGCATATAAAATTATAAAATTAGTAAAACAGTTTTATGTAGCTTGTATCCTATGTGTCCTGTGTATCCTGATTAGAAGGCCTTACAAAATCTTACATGTGTATATTCCAGAAATTAATCGTTGCCTTTTCTGAGTCGGAAAGTACAGCACATATGACTATACTAAATGAATACAGTAGACACTTTTTACTGAATATTCCTAATGAAAGTTTTGTTTTCAAGGGACATGTAACATGTAAAATCTCCAAATTCCTCAAGTTTTTTTTAAATTTGTTAGTGTAAGTACATCTCTGTGTGTGGTGGTGGGGTGCATAAAATAGTCTTTGTGAAGTATTTCATGTCTTGTGTAACATTACACTTTGAAGCATATATGTTGTGCTGTATTTCAGACTGAACAACATTGTGCCGTATTCAAAGACTTTCATTTATCCTAAACTGTATCTTTTCTCACTAAAACTCAGACTCAATACAACACATTTATGTGCACAGATACAACATTTTCTGCAAATGTCTCATAATGAAATCTAGTCAAGTCAGGCAGTTACATTTGTCAGAAAGCTGATTTCTTAATGTTTGTAGAAATAATGAATTTGTTACTAAGCATTTTCTTCACTAATAATGTAGCTCTGAACTAGTGCCCATTGGGATGCAGTGAACACACTGTAGTTACTTGGAAACAGTAAATAATGGATGGAATTCATCACATTTAATATTACTAAAAGCAAATACTTTACAAAGTTACAGTTATTACTGGTTAGAAAAGATTTATTTTGTAACTTCTCATGATAGCTACCTGCAAAAAACGAGAACTAGATAAAATCTGCTGTTATTCATTCTCCAAATCCCCCCCATTATTTATGTTTTTAATTTGAAAAAAAGCAAATACTATTAGAAGTGTAACTCAGAAGAAAACTACCTGTCTTAAATATGTTTCCCTTTTGATGCCTTACTGTTAGCAGTTGTGAAAGTCACAAAGCCTGAAGCTTGTTACAGTGATAAGGTTTTACATCGGAAAGACCCTTTGCCTTATTTAGCCGATTTGCTTGTCAGTGCATCACAGAAAGCAATCTATGTCCTCTGAGAAAGCAAACATAAACAGAAAACATATGTTGCTCATTAACATTACCATAAAGCTAATTGTATTTCTGTATTTCAGCTGTTAATATTATAGTAGTATGAAATACACCATCAATGTATTGCGGAGAAATACTTGCAGCTGCAGAATTTATCTGTTAAGCTGAAACTAGGTGCTATCACAAATAAAGCAATATATAGCCATAGACAGTCATATGTAGTCATGCATTACAGGTGGCAGCAGATGGCATTCTGTAATACCAACATTTTCTCTGCTCTTTTTCTTTGGAAGAAAGTTGAAACACATTTTGGATTCTTTTTTCTGGAATTCAGTTTGTCCTCACAGGTTTTTAAATTGTTTTATTTATGTGTTCTGGCATCTAACAGTATCTCCTTTTGTGTAAAGCTATACAATGCAAGATTTATCTTGAATACAATTCTCATATTTTTGTCTGATCTCATTTTTATAAAACTGCCCTGTTAAGGAATGAAGGTGTAAACTTGCTGAAAAGACTGGAATTTGTTCATGTTTTACCTCATCTTTTGGAAACTTAACTATATTGAATGTTTGTGGTGGTGCTGCGGTAGCGTTGTCGCCTCACAGTAAGACGTTGTCTTGTTCGATTCTCAGCTAAAGTGTCTTCTGTGTGGAGACATGCGTGAATGGGCGTACCTTCGTTGAAGGTTGTGCGTCAGAGCTGGCAACTCGGCACGTAAAAATCTACTGCCAATCATTAGCGGACCGGAGTTCTGCTGTGGCAACCCCTAACCGGGAAAAGCCGAAAGACACAACATTGAATGCTTGATTTATAGACATTTCCAATTTTACAGGCACAGTTCATATTACCATTTGTGTTCTAAACTAGAAGTTTACACTTCAGTTATTTCCTATGAAAGATTCTCAAGATGACATGAATTTTGTTGCTGTACAAATACTTTAAGATGTAGCCGTTTGTATGCTGGTAAAATCAGTTGACACAGCAATCCTGTTTTTGTTGATAACTATATTTATTGTTGCTTCATATTTTCAGTTAATTCACAGAATTCTGTAATGCAGATATATTTCATATTGCTTCATATTTTCAGTTTATTCACAGAATTCTGTAACGCAGCTTAACAGTTAATGACATAATAGATAGTAAATCCTATCAGTACAACAAGCTCGTTTGAATGTACACTGAGTTGCGTTGTACAGCTCATGATAGTTTTAAATTTAAACTGCTTCAGTACTTATTTCCTCAATAATGAAAATAAAAATTCCCTGTTTGGTATATGTCATCTGAAGGTCAAGTTGCTATCTGTGCATGCAAATTTTTCAGGTGCACTGAAGCTATGGGCTGCTTTTATGGGGATGTTTCAGTTTCTTTGTTCTTCTGCGGTATCCTATTGTATGCAATTCCATAACATTTCTTGGTTTACCATCGACTTCATATCAGCCCCATCTCTTTCTCAGGAGAGCCTTCAGTTGAATCAAATATTTGTTGACACTTTTATACTGTCAAATGAAAAACAACTTTATTTTTATAATGTATTTGCTGTAGAGTATCCTTCTAACTACATAGCAGTCATGGGAGGTGCAATCAAACTAAAAGCACAAAACAATTCCTATGTTGTTAAATGAATCACTGCCAACTATGAGCTAAACTGAACTATTTACAATGAGAGTTAGCCCTTATCCAGCACTGTTCCATAAAAGTGTCCAAAATGTTCTTGCCATATGCTGTCTCTGTTACAGTGCAGACAGAATTGTCATGGTTCAACTATTTTTCACTTTTTCTTACCATGTCTTATACACATTGTCATCTTACATCTTAGCATGAACTGACAAAATTGAATTTATACTAGGAAGGAGTTTATGCCCTCCCCCCACTGCTGTACGATATGGAGATGGATTATATAATTAGCAAAGGGGGTGGGAGGTGCAGGTGAGCTTGCTGCGCTGCAAAAACATTTAAAAGTGTGATAAAATCTAAGCACATGGAAAAGCATTGAAAAATCTGACAATATTGAATCATATTTTTCAATGTTTTTCAGGGAGTACCCCCCCCCCCGTGTCCCCATGTGGGGGGGTTACACCGCTCACTTACCCTTCTAATGATATATACCATCTTCGAGGTTGCACAGCAGTGGGGAAAGGGCATGACTCCCTCCTTACTGTAAGTTCAATTTTGTCAGTCTTATTATGTTTCAGTCTTTTTCTGTCTGTCTTTTTACTGTCATTCACACACACACACACACACACACACACACACACACACACACACACACACACACACACACACACACACACACACACACACACACACACGTGTGTGTGTGTGTGTGTGTGTGTGTGTGTGTGTGTGTGTGTGTGTGTGTGTATTAGAACCAGAGAGGTGTATGGCAAATAAATCAAATAAATATCCACAACATAAAACAAAACCCTCACCCTGGAATGCAGTTACTTACAGGAACCAATCTTTATTAATGGCAGTAACATCACTGACTACAGTTTCACTGAAGTTTTTTCAGTACAGAGAACTGTGGAATCACATTACTTCCTGTTTTAAAAGGAGCATTATATGATTATACAACATGTAGCTTCCTGGAGATAGCTCTCTTTCTAATCACAGAGGTAAGGAATCTTAACTCCTTCCAGAGGTATTGTCCATTATATACACTAACAAGCAGCTACTCTATTTTAGTTTTTGTGCAGACTTGCCTCTCTCTCTCTCTCTCTCTCTCTCTTTTTCCTTGGTAAAGGCAGCCATAGCAGATACAGTACCACCAGGGATCACTCCAGTGGCTCTACTCAACAGAGGCACTGGGAACTAAGGTTGAGTGCCACAATGCCAGGGTAATCCTATGGGCTAGGCTTGTAAAGGCTCCAGGGCCATTAGCCTAGTACACACCTATGAACCTATGAACAATGAGCAGTTTAATTTCTGGATTCAGCAGTGACTATGCCACATGATTCCAAGCATAGACCCATAAGTTCTTGCACTATTGAATGGGATGCAAGTCCTTGACAGCCCATCTATGTTCAACAGACTGCAGCCTAGCCTGGACAATGTTGGATCTTAAAATTATAAGGATGGAGGGCCAAAACCCATTGAGATAATGTTGGGTTGCAGTCTTTCTTACACTAGAGCCATTGTAGATAGTATGGTCAGTGATGAACACAACTTCCATTAATTAGTACTTTAGTGATGTGAGGGCCTATTTGTTGGCAAATTATTATCTGACAATAGTTGAATAACTTTTCTTTGTATTGCTGAATTTTCTACTTATATAATAGCTAGGATGCTCATCTCAATCTGTACTCTGAGACAAAACTGTACTTGTGGTTACCTCAGAAGAATCTGTGTGTAGTAAACACCTGCTTGGAAAAATCTGGAACTGCCAGTACTGGTTGTGAACATAACATATCTTTTAATTGCCTAAACATTTTTATTTTTCTTCAAACATCCACTTAGCTTTCAGGTGAGCCTTACCCTTTGTCCTGTCAGTCAGAAGACAAGTGATATTAAGGTGCTTAACTATTGCATCTCTCTTTTGGTGGTTTACAGCTTGTCTTCTGTGTTTCGTTTTAAAAACTGACAAAATTTCATGCATTGCTGTGGACATAAATGGGATGCTTTTGTCAGTAAAAACTTTTCTGAGGAATTCCTACTTTAGATAAAAAAACTAATGAATTTGCAATAATTCCCAGGGCACTGTTTCAAAAAGTGTTGTTGCATAACCAAGAATTACCAGAATATACTAATGACCTTTACTCAGTTTTACAAGTTGACCTACAGTGATCATTGCTGTCCTTTTAAAGAGTAATTCTGCAATAGTTAAGGGTATCAACGTGCTCTGAAACTCTAAGTTGGGTGATGTACTTTGATATTCTCAGCAACTGCACAAAATTTTCTACATTCTCCATGATAACAGGCCAGTATAATCTACTAGTTTCTGTCATATGCATTCCTAAATGACCGTCCAAACTGTGGTTATCTTACTTCATTGCAAGTGTTTTGAAAGGCCTGGAGACTAATAACAATCTCAGTGTCTGTTCTTTGTCTTGGTTAGCCTATAGAGGAGATCATTTCTTATTTCAAAGTATGAGTTTGAAGTTGGGCTGTTCCTTTCCTTTGTTTATCCTCCACTTTTTTTTTTCTACTTCTTTTTATTGAAAGCTTTTAAATCAGATTAACAATGTATAAATAAAACAATATTTAACTATAATAAAATTTCATTTCAACAAATAACAACATCAACTATTTACAAAGGTGTCTACTAAACAATAAAGATTATTAATAGTTTCATCTTCCAACATCGCTTACTTAAATATTGTCATCTGTTTTTTCTAACAGATCTTTAAATTTCAACCAAGTATTGTAATATGAAGTAACTATGTCTGTTCTTGTCTTGAGTGTAGCTAATTCAAGTTGACATGCATTTTTAGCAATGTTCTTGAATTCTTTCTAAGTAGGAGTAGACCCATTCTTCCAATTAATGCTAATAACCTTTCTTGTAATAGACAATATACTCCAAAGAAGGGAATTATTATTCTGGCAACACATGTAGGAATTGGCACATAAATAAAGCCAAAGAATTAGTGAACATAAACACAGCATTTGTGTGTTTCATTAAATATTATATTTTTAACTCAACTGTGGACTACCTGCTATTTTACTATTTCGTAGTATGTATTTGACAGTTCAATTTTTATTTTTATTAATGAACTAGGTGCATAACATATTTCAAGGAGTGAACGTCACACCCTTCACACTGCAGAGTTTCTACTTGGTTTGTTTATATGTACCAATTCCACACCCCAGGCCTTTCGTCCTTCATGCAGTATTTCAATTTGCACCAGCATTTTCCCCTTTGATTACATTATATGCTCTTATGTTGCTCTCCTTATCTAAAAGGTCATCATTAGTAAAAGCTGTATTTTGTGAATCTGTGTTGGTTTGTTGATGCTCCAAAAAATCAGATCACATATGGTCGAGACCATATGATCAAAATTACAGAACATTGAACCATTTATGCCGACATTCCTATACGATGGGTATCAGGAAGCTTGCCTTTTCTCCACTGTAGTATGATCCTGGAGTTGGTATATATAAGTAGGAAAGGGTGTGGGGGGTGTGGGGGGGGCTTGCTTCCCTGCAGGAATACAGTTTTTGTTATTATTGTTGTTTTCAGTGTTCTGTAACTTTGATCATATGGTCTCGACCATGTGTGGTTTAATGTTTCAGAATATTGATAAAACAACATGAATCCATATTTTGCTGCTGTCATTTAGTCACACGTCATATTGTTCATTACTTCACACACTGCTTTTCACAAAATGTAATCCTTTCAGTCTTATACTATATACCTAAAAGTCTGACATACTGGGACTTAAACATAGACCTTTTGCAATACTTTACTATTTCTATTACTGCCTGCACAAGTGATGACATGCATGTCTTAAAGCAGCTTAGTCATTTACATTGTGCAGTCCGCTTTCTTTAATGACAGTTCATTTAAATGTGGTAAGTATGGGGGAATGCTTTACCTATGAAACATCAACAGTCTATTTTCAGCTCATCATTTACTGAAAATTTAATTTTGAAAATGGTCAGCTGAAAAAAAAATTAAAAATAGAAAACAAAACATTTTTACAGGAGGGTAATCTACCCATGCACCCCAGATGTTGGGCAAGCCCCTCACACCCCAAAAAGTATATGTACCCATTCTATAGTCACATCACAGTAGAGAAAAGAAGAAAAACCCTGAAAAAGACACTGTTCATACATTACAGTACACTATGGTGAAACTCACCAGAATATAAAATCTCAGTAAAAACAGATGACTGAAAAGTCAGCAGTGACACATAGTGTCGAAGGAAAAAACTTCAAAGACCAATTCACGTAAGGTTCAAGTATGGCACCCTTTATTACTTGCAGCAAGGAGACAAAACATGCAGATACAGGATTTTGTCTAAATTACTAGTAAGCAGTATGCTACTTTTATACAGTTCTATGAAATGTTACTTTTCTATGGGTGACGTAGTTAGACACAGCTTTCTGTATTACTCTACAGAAAATGTTACTTAGATTTCCTGCTGACATGTTCAGATTTAAAACTCACTATGTGTTACATAGAAAATGTTACTTGGATTTCCTGCTGACATGACTGGATTATAAAAAACATTTGAGAAAAACAACCTGGCCTTGGGGCTTATTTTTAGCCCACTACAAACTTTCTATTCTTCAATTGTGCAGTTCTAATATATATGTGTTACATTTCAAGGTACATTTTTAGCTTAGGTACAAGCAATGCTGACTACGGTTTATACTTTCAAGCAGCCTTTGTTTTCATTATCAATAGCTTCAGCAGCTGTGTACTTTCTCATGGCATAAGCAGAAAATCAATAACTCTTTGTTAAGTCTCATGACACTAGTAGAAATGAAACACCTATTATTATTTTCATGACATTAGCAGAAATCAAATGCTTTCCTGTTAATTTCCAAAGCATAAGCAGATCATAGCGGCACATATTCTTATGACATAACAGGATTGGAATACCTCTAGTAGCTTGTGCAGATTCATGCAGTGTGAACAGAATAAATGTATTAACTCTTTTAACCCTCGAATGCACTAAGCATGCATGTTACTAATACATATTTTTCTAACATTTCCCCCCTTTTAATACTTTTATTCTACTTTCAAAATAAGCATAAACAGTTTTTCTTCCCCTAACCTCTTCCTACTTAGGATTTGCAGTTAAGAGAGTCATTCAGTTTAAACTTATGAAAGCATTTTCAATTTTTCAACAATTCTTCAAGTTCAGCACCTTGGTATAAGGTTTCTGAAACTGACATGTCTATAAAGTCTTTAATCAGTCTTTTCATGCAGGGGATGCAGCAGCAAAGACATACCACCAGTAGGATCATCCTACACAGATGGCAATCAGGATGTTCATCAGGATACTGCCCCATCCCCCAAACAATCTCTGGAAAAAGTCCGTCAATGGATTTGGTCCTGGCTTGGTCATAGCCGACACTTGCTGAATTACTTCAAGGTGATTGTCTATCGCGTGTTTGTGGTCAGGAATACATGAACAGCACTCCTCCTGGATTAAAGCGCAAGTACCTCCTCTCGCCGCTAGGGTGAATTTGAGAGCCATGTGGTTTTGAAGCACTACAGTTCTCATGGCAGTCAGTTCATCAGTCACCAATTCTAGAGCGAAAAAGGTTGCATTGCTCATTATTTCGAGAAGTTTAGACAGTTTTCTCAGTTCCCAGATTGATTTCGTTGCTCCATATGCTGGCAATACACCTGCCCATGAGAAGATGGTATCACCCAAGTCCATATGCGACAGTCCATTTTTCCCTAGGCACACAGCATGATGGTTTTTCCAACCCGCATTGATTTGCCCTACTGGATTGACAAGCTTCTTGATTTCTCGTCGAACATTTAGAATTTTCCCCTGAGGCAAAACTGCTGTGTGTCGTATGGCTGGAACCAGGTACCCCAAATAACAACTGCCGGACCAATTCTCAGGTAACCACTTGTATGCTTTCCTACCACATACAAAATAACAATCTTCTACTTTGGTAGTAACTTTACTATGTCCTGGCTCTGGATGAAACATTTTTTTGTCAACTATAATCAGTTGTTTATAGAGGTCAGCATTATGTCTTACTTCATCAGTTGTCCTATGCATCAGTTCAAAAAATGAATCATAGCTTGTGTTGCAATAGGAACCTGTGTTATCAGTTTTATTGTAGCATCTATAGGGAATAGTCACATTGCAGTTGCTCCAACCCACCTGAACTGTATAATTTTTGTAAAAACACACAGTCCCCTTCTGTCGAACTGACAAGTGCAATGCTACTTTATCTTGTGATGCAACATCTGATGTATCAGACTAAATTTTCCCAGGTCTTGTTGGCTCCTAGGGGGACTGAAGTTAACAATAACCCTCCGTATGCTGTTGGCAAAGCTGTGCAAATCCAGCAATTCAAAACATTGAAGGTCTCAGCATACACATATTTGATTGCCTGGTAAGTGTTGAAGTTTGGGTGCCACTCTACGTCCAACTCTCCATACTTATTCAGTTCAGTTTGTGTGGCTGGGAAAAGGAATGGCCACAACAAAAAGATTATTGCCACTAGTAGTCAACAGGATGATTATGGAATACTTCTGAGGAAATGGTTGTTCTGCATTTCTGTTTTCTCCGACTCGTCCGAGTGGTTTTATTTGGATTTTTCTGGATTCTATCATTTTTGCTTTTGACATGTGATCTTACTCTCTGCCCTAATAGGACCTTCAGCAACAATGGTTTCTTCACTGGGGTTGAGATGGATCAGTCTTATTGATCTGACCCCCCTTTGTAGCCAGACTTTGTGCTGAGGGCCCTGATGGAGAGGTAAGATTTTTGTCCAGTTCAAAGTTTTTAACTAGTCTGCAGTGCATCAGGTGGATCCACGAGGCTCACTCTGCGATTTTGACTGCAGTGGGTGTTGAAAAAAACACCTGGTATGGACCTTCCCACCTTGATGATGTCCAGTTTTTCTTCTTAATATTTTTCACCCAAACCCAGTCCCCTGGGATCACTGCCACTTCCGATGTTTCAGTTTGTTCTTTATCTGAAATAGAATTTGACTGCAACAGATGTTTAGAATTCAACAAATTTCTCATATATTCAGCTAGTGTATAGTCAGCTTCCTGGTCTGTGGACATGAGAAGTTTCCACTGGGGTGTATAATAAGCCCTTCCAAACAGTTTTTCAAAAGGAGTCAATCCTTTTGCAGTCGGAACAGTTATCATGCTCAACAGTGCCAGGGGCAAACAATACAGCCAGTTCTTTCCTGTCTCAGCTATTAATTTTCTTAACTTATTCTTTAATATTTCATTATGCCTCTCAACTAGTCCTGCAGATTGCGGATGGTATGCACAATGATTTTTTTAAAGAAATACCAAAATGCCTACTTAACTGCTGTATGGTTTGGTTTACAAAGTGTGTACCGTTGTCACTGTAGATCCTTTCCGGAATGCTGAATCTAGGGATGATTTCTTTGACAAGAACTTTTGCCACTGTGACTGCATCTGGATTTTTGGTTGGAAAGGCTTCCACTCATCTGGAAAACATATCTACAATGACAAGGCAATACTTTTTATTTTCACATTTGTTCAATTCTATGAAATCCATACAGATAGTGTGAAACGGATATGGTGCTGTAGGGAAACTCGCTTGCTTGGACTTTAACGCCCCTTATGCATGATGTTTGTTACAAATTTGGCACATCAAACAAAATCTTTTAGAGTAGTTTGTAAATCCGTACATTGTGAACACCTGGTTCACCAGCTGTACCATCCCCCCTGTTGAGACATGGCACTGCCCATGGCTCAACAAAGCTGTATATCTAAACAAATTAGATGGTAGTATCTGTTTCCCTTCTTTAGAGATGTACAGCCCCTTTTCGAGAATTGCTCCTCGTTTTACCCATCTTTGTTTTTCAGCTTGCATAGTGAGTGTCTGCATTGTCTTTAACATTTCTAAGTCTAAAGTCTCAGAGGGTTTTAGTTCCTCATTTAAAAGAAATACTTCTGAAGCTGCTTGTTTTGCAGCTGTATCAGCTCTTGCATTACCTTTTGAAATCCTATCTTGTTGCTTGGTGTGAGCTGTGCATTTACAAATAGCTATTTTCTGAGGTAACTGAATAGATTCTAAAAGATCTAAAATAAACTGTGCATGATTGATAGGTTTGCCAGTAGATGTTATCATTCTTTGGTTTTTCCACTGTTGCGCAAAAACATGCACAGTAGAAAAAGCGTACTGGCTGTCAGTAAAAATGTTTACACTTTTACCCTTTGATAAGGTACATGCCTGTGTCAAGGCAATCAATTCTGCTGCCTGTGCAGATAAGTTGTGTGGTAAAGGTTTTGCTTCTATAATCTCAGTGTCAGAAACTACTGCATATCCTACTAGGTTCTGTCCTGCAGGACCCCTTTTGCACGAACCATCCACATAGTATGTCACCTCGGCATCATCCAAGGGGACATCCATGAGATCTTTTCTAGGTAGTGCCTTTTGCTCAATCACCTGCAGGCAGCAGTGTGGTGTGTCGTCTGCAGGGGTTGGGAGCAAGGTAGAAGGGTTCAAAGTCGTGCATCGTTCAATTGTCATGTGAGGTTGGCTCAACAATATAGTCATACAGGAAAGATGCCTAGCAGGGGAAAGATATGCTACTTTCTCTTTCAGTAAAATAATTGCAACTGCATGAGGCACTCTCAAAGTGAGAGGGTGGAATAAAACTACTGAGGCCGAAGCCTGTACTGCCATTGCAGCTGCAACTACTGCTTGTACACAGTGAGGTAAGGACCGTGCCACTGGATCTAGTTGTGATGAATAGTAAGCAATGGGGCGTTGCTTGTCCCCATGCTGTTGTGTTAACACTGATGTCATATAACCTTGCTTACAATCTACAGTTTGGAAAAAACGTTTATGGTAGTTTGGTAATCCTAGAACTAATGAGGACGCTATTAACTGTTTCAGTTTGCAGAAAGCAGATTCTGCCTCTGGTGTCCATTGTAACAAATCCTGTGCTGCCATATGCTTCATATATATCAGGCCAGTCAGAGGTGCAGATTCCAAGGCATAGTTTGGAATCCAGCTCCGGCAAAAATTAGTTGTACCCAGGAAGGACATCATTTCCTTCTTGGTAGTGGGTTTTGGTGCTTGCAAAATTGCTACTTTCCTGTCCTCATTTAATGTTCTGCCTTCTTTGGATATTACATATCCTAGGTATTTGACTTGTTTTTTCCAAAGCTGCAGTTTATTTTTGTTTACCTTATGTCCTTCAGTGGCTAGAAATCGTAATAGCGCTATGGTATCTTCTTTGCAATCTTGCTGGGTGGGGACTGCCAGCAAGATGTCATCAACATAAAGTAAAATCTGACTGCCTCTTGGTGGGGTAAATCCCACTAAGTTGCTTGCCATTTCTTGTGAGAATACTGTTGGACTTTCACAATACCCCTGTGGTAGTCACGTATATGTATACCTTTTCCCTGAAATGTGAATGCAAACCAATACTGGCTGTCAGGGTGTATCAGTATCGAAAAGAACACATTGCTGATGTCTACAACAGAAAAATACTTCTGTTGAGGTTTTAAATCATTCAACAGGGTGTGTGGGTCTGGCACTGTGGGTGCCCTTGGTATTACTGCGTCATTTACAGCTTGTAAATCTTGGACCATACACCATTCTCCATTTGCTTTTTAACAGGAAATAAGGGTGTGTTACATGGTGAATCGGGAGATTCCACCAGCACCCCTGTAAAGCTGCTATGATAGGTTTGATTCCTGCCTCTGCATCTTTTCTTAAGGGATACTGTCTTTTCTGTGGTCTGAATGCTGACTTTGGTGTGATAGTTACTGGTCCCGCTGTACGAATAAGTCCTACATCTGACTTTCCTTTTGACCAGAGAGCTTCTGGTATATTTTGTAAGGCATTCTCTTCCTCCTTTAATAGGAGTGCTAATCAGCTGTCCTTGCTAGACTGCAAGTGCACAGCTGGGTGGGTCTGAGTTATCCAATTCACCTTCTGTATTTGTATTCCCTGTTTTGACAGTTCTAATTCTGTCTGTTTCTTCCATCTCGTGACTTTTTCTCCTAGGTCTGCCCATTCTGTGTTTTTGTTCTTGGTTAAGCTAACATGTGGTAATCAATTAGATTTATAAAGTGTAAAGAACTCCTGGGGCAATGAACAGCTGGCTACACTATTCCCTTCTGTGTCCCAGTACAAGTTACGTAATATCAATCTGTTTGCATGATTTTTAAACAATTCTTGCTCATATTCCTTATCAGGTCCTGGTGTGTTACAATAATACAGGGTACAGTGCAACAGGTGTTGCGTATCAGTGTCAAGGGAGGGGAACTTGCTGATAGCTACATTCATTAATTCTTCAGTCACAGTTCCTGGACCAGTCGTAACCAAGTCCTGGCTGTACCAATAAAACATTTCACCCTCCGTTTGCACTGCAAAGGTATCAATTTGTCGCTGTGCTTCCATACCCTGCATGGTTGGGACTACTGCTATACCAAATAGCTGCATGAGGTCTCTGCCCAAGAGGTTTACTGGGCATTTTGCAAAAACAACAATTTTGCTTTAATGAGTCATTCCTGAAACTGGATCAGTTATCGCAATGTTACAGGAGAGGGGCTCCAGATACAGCTGTCCTTTAGCTGCTTTTACCAGTATGTAATCAGGTGACTCTGTGTTTTCTGGCAGTTTGGAGGAATGTATCAGGGTTCGTGATACCCCTGAGTCACACAAGAATTTGACTTCCCTCCCTTCTACCAAGAGTGTAACTTCTGGTTTCATGTCTGCTAAATAGAGCTCCAAGCTCAATAAAGCTAGGTCTAATATTTCATTTTCTTCACTGTCACTAACTTCTTGCACTTCCTCTATCTCTTCTGTCACATCCTCTACTCCCTCTATCACATTCTCTTCTGTCCATTCTCTGCTATCCCCTTCTAGTGATTCCTGACTACCATATAGTCAGTCCTCACCCTCCTTGTCTTCCGTGGTTGCCTTCTTATTTTTCCTGCAATCCCTTGCCAAGTGTCCCTTTTACCGCATTTGAAACATTCACCCCTTTTCTTTCGCCCTTCAAAGTCCTCTGATCGCTGATCAGATTGTTTGTTTCCCTGTGCATTTTTCTTGCCCTTTTTCCCGGACTGTACTACATAAACTTCTGCTCCATCTTCTACAGAAAATACTTGAGCTTTCTTTTTCTTTTTGCTATTAAAATGCCTTTCAGCATGCATAGCATATTCAAGTAATGATTGTAACCTGCTTGTACAATGGTCTACCATGTGTTTTGTAATAAAACTGCTTATTGGTGCAATACTGCCTTTTAAAAATGCATTCTTTAACTGCTGTTCATATGGGGAATCTTGTGTTTGATCTTCAGGAACCTGCATTCCACAGTGGTTATTAAAACATTCTAATAGTCTTGTTGGATGCATTGATTAATGCAAGTCCAGTCTGCCCTAGGCTTCCATTTTTCAGAGATGCGGTCTGTAAGACCTTTTACTCTGTTGTCTAGTTCTGCGCTGCTATGTGGGAGGGGCCTGTGTGCATTGTCACGGGGATTCCAGTTGCCACTAATCATGTGCGAATCTGGTCCCACAATTTGTCTAACTACTTTTTCTACCTCTTCTCCATTTAAGTTATAACTCAGCCTCTTTCCTTGTAAATCTTCTGAGAACTTTCTAAAATTAAGTTTTGGATGGGGAATTCACTCAGTGGCTTTCCGGATATCTTCCGAAGTCCAGGGTCTATACACTAAAATAGTTGGGTCCTGACCGTCTTGTCCTGCCTGAGGATTAGGTACTTCTATAAGTGGGCATATTTCTTCTTCACTCATAGATCGTGAATTCTTAACCATTTGATATAACTCAATGCCTTCATTTGAGTTACCTGCCCATGTTCGAGACCTGGTCCCAATGGGATCTCTAATAAATAGTTTTACTTTTACAATGTCTCTATTTTCAGTGACAACAGGATATCGTGGGGGTGGACGAACCTGTTCACTTGCTTCATATTCTGGTAAGGGAGGCGGAGGGGCAGATGCTATTACTAAGTTATTGTCCTCCTTGTCTAAAAACATTGTTTTGAATTGTTGTTCTTTTGTTCCCTACGGTTTACTTCCTCAATCCACCTGTGTGCCTGAGGAATTCCTAATTTGCATTGCTTTTTTACCCGATCTTTGGAATCGGTTTTGAGCTGTTTGACAAGTTTGATAAGTGAGGATTTTTCTAATTTTCCGTCAAATTCATATTTATTAACCCATTTTGAATAATATTTAATGTTGTCAGCGCGCTGCGACTGCATGTATTTTGCGTCTTCGGTCAACAGCAGATTTTGGGGTCTTTTTGTGCAATTATTACCCATTTTGTTCTACCCTTTTATTGTTACGTAACTTCTCTTATTTTTAACGTGGTACCACGGATTTTGTTATAGTCTTTTCAGAATGACTGCCTACCTATTCTGTTTCTCCTGATCTATGACAAGACAGTAATTTTTTCTGTCTCTGGCCTACGTGATTGATCACATGATTCGTGGAGACCCGTCCTTCAGCTGCAGATCAGAAAGTGGCTGGCCTCTTTTGTACGACAATTCAGTCGGAGGGCTTTTCATATAAGAAGAACCAATTTGGTTTCTTCCCCGTACGGTTTCAACCACCTGGCCCGTCTGATCTGAGGAGAAGAGAGGGTTCCGGTCCGAAGGACCAATCTGTCAAAGGAAAAAACTTCAAAGACCAATTCACGTAAGGTTCAAGTATGGCACCCTTTATTGCTTGCAGCAAGGAGACAAAACATGCAAATACAGGATTTTGTTTAAATTACTAGTAAGCAGTATGCTACTTTTATACATTTCTATGAAATGTTACTTTTCTATGGTTGACGTAGTTAGACACAGCTTTCTGTATTACTCTACGGAAAATGTTACTTAGATTTCCTGCCTACATGTTCAGATTTAAAACTCACTATGTGTTACATAGAAAATGTTACTTGGATTTCCTGCTGACATGACTGGATTATAAAAAACATTTGAGAAAAACAACCTGGCCTTGGGGCTTTTATTTAGCCCACTACAAACTTTCTATTCTTCAGTTGTGCAGTTCTAATATATATGTGTTACATTTCAAGGTACATTTCTATCTTAGGTACAAGTAATGCTGACTACGGTTTATACTTTCAAGCAGCCTTTGTTTTCATTATCAATAGCTTCAGCAGCTGTGTACTTTCTCACGTCATAAGCAGAAAATCAATAACTCTTTGTTAAGTCTCATGACACTAGTAGAAATGAAACACCTATTATTATTTTCATGACATTAGCAGAAATCAAATGCTTTCCTGTTAATTTCCAAAGCATAAGCAGATCATAGCTGCACATATTTTTATGACATAACAGGAGTGAAATGTCTCTAGTAGCTTGTGCAGATTCATGCAGTGTGAACAGAGTAAATGTATTAACTCTTTTAACCCTCAAATTCACTAAGCATGCATGTTACTAAAACATATTTTTCTAACACATAGTATAGTCAATGGGGAACAACAGTAGAAAATGAACTAAGTGCTTATCTTAGATTTGAACCTAGGCCTCCTGTGATACCATTCCGGTTATGCTATCAAGTACATTTGTCAAGCCACTACAGTCACGTTTATCTCCTAACACTTGTATCATATCAGCATACATCCTGGTACTTAGAGATGCATACATCTCCATCTGGGTAACTTATTTGGGATGGGTCAGTGTTCAAGTCCAAGCTGGGGCTCATCATTCTTTGTTTATTGTGTTTGTATCTATTGCAAACTAAATGTGTATTTATCATGAGTAAAAACTTGTACATTCCCATAAAAAACATATATGCATAGCCTCCCTTTACATACCCCCTGGAAACAATATACCAATACTCGAAGAGATCCTCTCCTGGCTTTCAACTAACATCTGTAATGAAACTATAATCATGGGAGACACCAACATAAACTGGTCCTCCATTCTATCCCCTACTGACTCCCTCAACATCAACCTATATAACTACTCTCAACTCATCAACTCCATAACTAGGCCATGCAAAGACCTCACTAGTGGCAACATCTTAGACTGGATTCTAGTCTCCCACCCTCACTACTACCCCAAAAGTGGAACACTTCCCGACTCACTCAGTGACCACCTTCCCATCTTCACAACACGTCTTCCTTCTCCCCTACAAGTTACTCATAACTACATCACTACCCGATGCCGTAAAAACTTTAACCTAGAAGCTTTCTCTGACTCCCTAAAATCCCTTAACTGGTACCCTTTAAAAACTCTACCCCTCAACAATGCAATCACTCACTTCAATACTACTTTTCTAAATCTTCTAGATACTTACGCTCCCTTAATAACTAAAAGAATAAAAAAGAAATCCAGCCCCTGGTTAACAAAAAGCACACTGACAAACATGCGACTTAGAGACAAAGCCTGGACACAATATCACAGGAACAAATCCTCATCTACCCTTAATGAATACCAAACTCTTCGTAACTCAGTTAAAAATCTTATCTATGCAGACCGTTGCAACTATTTCTCCCAACTTCAAAGCAACCACAAAACCAACCCACAAATGTTCTGGAGAGGCATAAACTCCCTCCTAAAACCTGGTACAATAGACAACCCAATACCCTGCCCAAATACACAAGACACTGATCTTGCCACACAATTCAACTCTTTTTTCATAGATTCTATTTCCAAACTTACTTCCTCTTTCTCAAATAACAATCAACCAACTACTTCCACTTCTCCTCACCCAGCTCCCCCTCCATCTTCTTTCTCTGATCCCCCACCCTCTCAACCCCCAGCCTTTGATATTAAAATGATTCCTACTTCCACCATAAAAAAACTCCTACAGAAACTAAAACTATGTACCAATGCTCCTGATAACATTCCCTCGTACTTCCTCAGCATAGCTGCTGAAGCCATTGCTCTTCCTATCAGTATCCTAATCAACCGCTCCATCCAAGAAGGCAATGTTCCCCAAATCTGGAAAAAAGCTTACATCATTCCTCTCCATAAAAAAAAAAAAAAAATGTTTTTTACATTAAATACTATTGCATTTATTACTTTTGATTAAAATATATTTGACCTGATTATAATCTGAAATTGTATAATGTTACTCTGTAATCATCATGTAATCTATGTGTGGAACTTAATCTTTGTATAATCTGTATGTGGAGCTTTTCTCCCCAGGACTCCATTGAAAACGGGTTCCTTGGGCCCAATGGACTATCCTGGTTAAACAACTGCAAATAAATAAATAAAAAAAAAATAAATTTATTCAAATACTGGGAAAGACTAAAGTGCTTAAGGGGCACAAAGGCCTCCACTTATTAAAGTGTCAGAGATAACATTATTATTATTAATAATAATAATAATAATAATAATAATAATAATAATAATAATTTATTATTATTATCCTCATTTGTTAACTAGGTCGGTCCATTGGACACACAGTCCTTTTTCATAGGCAAACCAGGAGCAATGTCAGCTTAAGTGACTTGTTCAAGGTCACACAGAAGGCAAATGAGAGCTGAGGGAGTCAACCCTCTATTACAGGAAATACAGTTCACAGCCGTAATCTTCTGCACCAAGTGCCAAACATGATACTTTAACTAGAATGACACTCTAAGAATGGAATCTGTTTTAGATATATTTTCACACATCACTCCATCCACGTCCTAAGAACCAGTATAGTGACCATATGTGTTCTGGAAAGAAGCTCCCTAGCTGCACAAATTTCGACATGTATAGAGGGCATTCCTTTGATAGGTTTTACATTATTTATTTGACCAGTGGAGAGCAGAGCAAGAGTGCATTTCATGATCAGAGTATGTAAAATCAAATACACACAAAGGAGAATGTACTACAACAGTGTCTAAAAGAGCTTCTTTCACAGACTGCAGCACAGATAGCTTTGTAGGTCAGCATAGCCTGCTGTCCTGATATCACTGCATTCTAATGAGACTGTACTGCTGCTGTTCCTACCATATGAAAGTCGGATAGATGAAGCAACTTCAGCTCAAAGCCATTTTGACTGTCAGCTCTTAATAGCTTTGCTTTTCAGAATGTTTGCAGGCTGTGTGATGAGAAGCTCCCTAGATGGAAAACTTTCTTCTTTCTCATCACAGGCGCCCACGACTTGTTTAACTATTTATGATTCCCCAAAACTGCATACTATATCATTCAGTCACTGCCCTAGATTTAGAGTTCCTTAAAGGGAGTAAGTTATACAGACAACTTATGCATGCTTATCAATATTAATGTGACCCCGTTTCTAGTCATCTTTTGAAATTTCACATTTCAGTTGACAAAACTATTTTTTTCTTTGCCTGTATTCCAAAGTAAAAAAAAACAGATACATACACTACTGTGAATATTTAGCACTCTGTTTAACTGCAGGGCTAGGAAGAGAAGGATAGATATCAGATGGTCAGCCCTGAGTGAAGAAACAGGCTATAAAGATGCATGCAGCTAACTTCAGCAGCATGTATTTCAGGTTGTGTAATAGTTGCATAATACCAGCATATATAACATAGATTGAACTCTGGCACAGGCAAGTTCCTCTAGCATCCAGTGCAGTTTGTACTCCTTCAACTCTAAGCTGAGGAGAAAAAAATGGTGAAACAATAGGTCTTCTGGTTGAAAGTGTAGCAAACTGCTTGCCAAAAATGCATTGTAGCAGTACAGTTACTATACCACCCACAAAGCACAAAGCCCTACAACACTTCAATCATGAGCATAATTGCAGTATCAGTGAAAGAGAGTACTGCAAATAAAGCCCCATGTTAGCAATTGCCTCTTATGTCCTCTAACACCTTGTGCCTGAGTGGCTACCCCATTTGCCCCTCCTAGCTACACTTCAGTATTACACACCCTTTTTTAAAAGTTAAAGATTCCCACCTTACATTGAGGTAAAACTTGCATGCATGCATGAATATGGGTGCCTTCCAAGTAAAACTATGGAATCTGATGTTTTTGAGTCCTAGCACGTTCAGAATTAAACTATGTTGTTTAACAACAAAAAAGAGCAGTGACTCCTAAATAGTGAATTGTAGAACTTGTATACTTTGAAATATTTTTGCGGGCCCCCACCCCCAAAGCATGGAAGATGCTCCCTTATTGGTTTCCTGTTGAAATTCTGAGCAGTTATATTCATTGGAGTTGTGAATATTGGGAGTATGAAGTAAGCCAGGATATTGTACCTCAGACTGTTCTCCCTTTCCTAAGGTACAGTGATCTTGGAGTTAGTAGATAAAAATCTGCAAGGGAGTAGAGAAAATATGTTAATGGCATTTCGGTAACTTTCAGCTTTTATTTTATTTCTTTTGAATTTTTTTGGTATTGAGACTGATGGATTTCCATACCCCTAACAGATCACTGTACCTCAGTGCAGGGAGAATGCCCCGAGGTACTGCAACCTCATACACAGAGTGATGCAGCTCTGCTAATTCTAAGAATTGCTGTTATGCTTCTTGCAATTTCAACACGTGCACATTGTAGACATTTGACAAAAAACTTCTATGCTTTCAATATTGTTTCAGTTTACAAAATGTGCATAATAGCTGTTTGCTTAGCAGAAAGCATTTTTATTCCTCAGTTCTGAGAAGATTTTATTTTGTTTCTCAAACTGGGGGGTAGCCAGATAGGGACATTACCAAGGGAATCATATGACCGTTCTTCAGTTCTGCTCATTCTATCCCCTTCTATCAAAAAACTAAGAATCTTATTCTTAGTATTCCTTTTGCCTTCACTATTTTTAAGTCTCTTTGAGTAAAATCAAGATTTTAAACTGAAGTCGGTAAGCCAAGATATGCATTCGGTTAATCTATGGACAATCAGTACTTGCGCTGAGAGAGTAACACCTTGCAAGGAGTATTCCTATATTCTCTCAAAGCTCTACATCTACATAAAAGACTGCTAATACTCTGATGATAGTCAGCTAATACTCTGATGATGCTTCGTGAGCGTTTTTGGTTACAGTTTGAGCTGTCCTCTCAGCTTGATAATTTGGGTCTACATTTAGCAGTTGAAGAGAAATGTCATCAAACTGCCATTCATTCCACATAGACCATTGAAATGTCCATTAGTCGAAAGGCTAGATGATCATATATAATTTCATCATACGATCACAGCTGGCCAACATGAAGGGACCGGAATATAGTATGTAGTTAACGGTAATGAAGGGATAAGGAAACCTTCCCTATCCCTACTGTAGTGCGATCTTGGAGTTGGTATATATAATTAGTGGGGGGTGGGGGTACAGCTCCCCACCTAAGGGGGGTGTTGGGGGTGCAACCCCCCACAAGAGAAGGGTCCGGTGTTCATCGAATCTTGCTCAGCCCCCCACACTGCCCGCTAATAATATATACCAACTCCGAGATCACACTACAGTGGGAAAAGGGCAGGTTTCCTTAATCCTTCATTACTGATAACTACATACTACATTCCAGTCCCATCATGTTGGCCAACTATGATTGTATGATGAAATTATGTACGATCATTTGGCCTTTCACTGAAGGGGCATTTCGATGGTCTCTGTACGATGAACAGCTGTAAGATGAACTTTCTGTTCACTTGCTAAGCGCAGACCCAATAATGTGATTATGGATAACTAGAGATTACATGTAGCAGTTTCTGCTGTTCTGAAAATCCCTTGAATTCTACATTTGTTTAATGTGGGCCATTATGATATTACCTTATCAGGAATCCCATGTCTGGTAAGCACGGCTTTAAGTGTATTAATCATACCAACCATTACTGATAGCATATGCCAGCCTCATAACCTGTGGAAACTTTCAATAATAATTATCTTCTCAGGTTATCCTACACTCTGAAAGTTCATGTAAGCATGTTTATGTCAATTTTATATAAGTGTAGTCCATGAAAACTGCATTGACTTGCACTGTATGCACCATCTATCTATATATCTATCTGTATTTATGTGTGTGTGTTTGTGTGTGTGTGTTTGTGTGTGTGTGTGTGTGTGTGTGTGTGTGTGTGTGTGTGTGTGTGTGTGTGTGAGAGAGAGAGAGAGAGAGAGAGAGAGAGCTGGGGAGTAAAGAGGTTTGCTCCCCCTGCAAAAAATATTTTTAACTGTTATGCAATTTTGAGTTACACTTCTTGATGTAATAATAAATAAATAAATAACCTGCAACTCCTTTTAGGAAAACTTTCAGCGATTTGGTGTGAGTGTTTTGAAATTCAGTGAAATGAGTTTTCAGTGAATCAAATTAGACATATATATATATATATATATATATATATATATATATATATATATATGTATATGTTAATATATATCTATATCTATATCTATTTATATATATATATATATATATATATATATATATATATATATATATATATATATATATATATATATTTTATGTTTGAAATATTGTCATGAATAAAATGAACTAAAGGGTAGTACAGGAAATGTTGGTACAGCTTAAGCTTCTTGAAAACAATAGTTGCATTGCAAATTTTACTTTATCTTTGATAGTAGGTAATCTCCACATCATATAAAATGGTCATATTGTAGTGTGGTTTTAACTCAGTGAAAAACTAATACAACTTGCTTATGCCAGTTATGAAGATATTGCTAGAAGCTGCATCTCAGGAGATCTTCCACAAAAATCTGTTTAATTTTAGACTTGAATTTAAGTTTATTTGTATAGATTTTACAGACTGATGCTGATACATCTAACAGATTAGTCCATAAAGAAGTGATTAAATATTTTGTCCTGTAGTGATGATTATTAGTGCTCTATTCTGAACAATAGTTGGCATCAAATATTCCCAAACAATATTGTATCAGTGCAAGTCTATCTGAATCAATTTGTAATGTATTAGCGTTTCACTTAAAAAATTCACATAAGGGAGAAATGAGTTTTCAGTGAACCAAAGTAGATGGATGGCGCAGTGGTGCAGCGGTAGAGTTGTCGCCTCACAGCAAGAGGTTCTCTGGTTTGATTCTCGGCTGGGGTTCCTTCTGTGCAGAGTCTGCATGTCCTCCCTGTGTTCGTGTGGGTTGTGCTCGGGTGCTCCAGCTTCCACCCACATTACAGAGACATACATCTGGAGCCTTTCTACCCGGGCCTCTGCTGAAAACTGGCTTTGTTCCAAGTCAGACTTTCCCAGTTTACAAATATAAAATTAATACTTGCTTGTCCATGTATCAGTCTGTTACATACTGCATGCATGTGACAGTTTCAATTTTTGCATATAAAACAGGATGACAATTTCACCAGGGAGAATAAGTATTTTATATATAAACAAGAATTGTGTATAGGGTAAATCTTGAAGAATTTATTTTATTCCAGTCACTCTCATTTCAATGCTGAAGCTCTTTAAAACTCTTATCAGTCATAGACAACTGTGGCTTCCACCCTACTTCTACTTCTACTTCCTTTCAGGAATGTCTCCTGATTGCTTCGATAAATATGAATGGTTCAACATGCATGCCATACGAATTTCACAACTAAGTCATACTTGTCCCCACAACTTTCTCTGCACTCTCATTAGTACCTAATAGCATCTCAAATATACACTACAATGGTGTATGGTCTGTTTAACCAATGCTTGCTTCCTATAAATATATTAGTAAAATGTTCCCAGTTTGTATACCATGGTTTATAGCTGTTTTTCTGCCCACACATACATCTTCTGGCATTCTGAAATGGCTGTTGACCCATTAACAGGTGTTTTACCTACTTGCAGAATCATTGCACTACATCCATTTTGGCTGGCATCTAGTTGTAATATTACTGATTTGTTCTGATCAGAATACTTTAATGTGGGTACTTTGGTTGTTAACTGGTTTAGCATTTCAAAACTCTTTTCTTGTTATATGGTCCAGCACCGGTGATTCCACATTCTGTTCTAATAGTTTCCTTAATAGCACAGTTACAGAAAAAAGAACACTTTGTGTTGCAGCTACTCATTGAAAGGGACAACTCATCAACAGTTAGCCCTTGATATTGAAGCACACTTTGTGTTATAGTATCAAAGTAAAGGGGACGGAAGCCTCCACATGGGAGCAGAGAGTACAGACCCTTGCAAAAAAACATTGTGTCAGGACATGGCGATTTATCTGGAATCTCAAATTCATATATGACAAATTCAGAATAGTCTTTGAAAGATACTGCTTCATTCCATGAAATGTCATCAAAAAGAGGCATTCACACTGTTCCTCTTAATCTTACAGTGCCCACTTTCAAACCTTCAGGGATTAAAACATGAGCACTAAGCTAGTCACCATACTGAACATTTTCTGAACCTCACTATAACTGCATTCATACTCGTAATAGTTTTTTATCATGTCAAGTCTTTAGTAATTCATAAAACCCAAAAAGCAAATGTACATTTGCTCAGCATGCTATATGAATTATAGTAATTAGTAATTCATATTCTTGTCCTTACAAAACCAATTTCAGGTAATTTGTTTTTTATATAAAGGCCAGAGAAAATAAACAATTTAAACAGTGACTACTTGAGCTTGCACTGCTTCAGACCCATTGCCCTGAACAACATTTCTTGGCATTTTAGCTAAGGTAAAGTATAGTAATGTTGGATCAAACTTAAAAACATTACAGTCTGCACTGGTGTCTAGTCTGAATACCAAGTTACAATTATTTATTTTATTTCAGATTTTTGACTCATTTTCTGATAGTATCAACTGAGCACATTCTCATAACAAATCATGCCATGACCAGCTAAATGACTTAGATTGGTAAAACCCTGACCATGGTGCAGGTTATCCAAGTTCCGTTTAGTAGCTGTGGTGCCTGTAACATCTGGCCATGGAGGATGGGGTGAGTGTCCACTGCTGACTCATGCATACTAGGGGATGGGAGGTAGTTTTGGTTCACCATATGGATGACACCTACCAGGAGCTCTAGGTATTACACCTAGTGGCATTACATATTGCACCTAGTGGCATAAGGTGTTACACCTAGTGGAGTTGGAGCCTACCAAGCCTGCACTCCAGAGGTTTGGCTGGATATATTACTTAGCTGGACAAGCAAGCTAGTCTACTGCCTACTACTCAACTTTTGCAATGAAATGGAGGGCCACTTGAGATTTCTGGGCAGGATGAAATAGGGCATAGGACTCTCAGCTAGCCTGAGAATGCCTGGGTTCCACCCCCCAGGAACTAATGAGCTGTTGGGTGTTGGAGCAACTGAATGAGACCCTGCAAAGAGAAACAAAAACATTAATCATGCCAATAAATAGCTCATTTTCTTGTCATTATAGCCTTTTCAAATGAGAATATATTCCTTTCATTTTACATACATTGGCAAACTAATTTCTACTTTACACACATCAAACTCGTCAGTGAAATTTATAACTTTGATGAAGTAAATTTTATTCTTTCTGCACACATTATCGACTTGACTTTAAAACTGATTGCCTCAATAAACTGCCCCTTGTTTATCCTTTTTGATGCCACAAAGTTTTGTCTCAAACTTATGATTCACCAAATTTATATATTTATATATTTGTTTACTGTAGTATAAGACTTCACAGTCTTGGTTTCATGTCTTTAATTCAGTAAGATGCACAAAACTTATGGGACTTTGTGCCCTTGTAATGAACAAACTGAGTTCTAAAGAGAGGAGGGGTGGAGTTCTTATATTTATATCCGTATCCCTATCTGTATGTGTATACGCACACAAACACATACACACACACATGCATACACACACACACACACACACACACACACACACACACACACACACACACACACACACACACTCACAAAGGCACACACACACACACACACGTGCGTGCACACACACACACACACACACACACACAAAAACATGTGTGCTCTTGCTCACACGCACACACCCACATACACACACTGGAAAAGGCAATAGATATATGCAGATCAAGTGAACTGACTAAACTGCAGGTTAAGTTGACTGAAGAGGTAGATGTGTATAACATAAATTTAAAAACTGAGGGTAGAATGAATGTAAGAAGAGGTTGTGTGTATAAAATTATGGAGCAGAATGAAGGAGACAATAATATAATAAGTCATAATAGGAGAGCATGCTGCCATGACACAGTTAGAATGTGTAAGCTCTCATCTAAAGTACAAACTGAGTGAGATGTAGATATAGCCATGAAGGCAAAGCTGGCCCTGCTTACAAAGACACATGCATAATCTGGGGACATGTAGGTCATTTTCTGAAGACAAATAACTCTAGCTGGAAAAAGTCCTTTCTTACCATGTGAGTACCACTGCATTATTCCATAGGAACTCTGAAGTTGCTATACTCTTTCCTAGAGCCTAGTTTTACAGTGTAATCTCATTAGTGTTCTCCTCCTAAAGTCAGAAAACTCATAGAAATAAATACAAAATGGTACTTCACTTTCTATAGAAACCTTGACCAGTGCCACATTGTAATGGCAGTCAGCCTCACTGTGAAATTCAGAATAAGGTTATTCCAGTATTTACTGCCACTTTCTTTTGCTTTAATGTCCAGGTGTACATTCAAAGTTGGACACTCATGTGGATACATAGTAAAGTGAACTCCCTGGAATTTCAAAGTCTTTGTACACCTGAGAAGAATGTATCTCTAGCTGTGTGGGTATTTCAGAGCATTGACAGATTGGTTTTATATTTGACAATGTCATAAACTATGATAGCTGTTAAGAAAAATAGAGGCCTACTGTTTGTCAAAAGAATGAGGAAGACTGCTAACAGCACAAGCGGTAATTTCTAATCTCTCCACTCATTTTAATCCCAAGTATATTCAGCCCTTTTTGATGCATCCAAAGAATAGTATTAGATACATATTAAAGGTAAAGAGCTGATAGAGGCAGTCTAGCCATGTGTTGTTTTGAAATAAATTCAAGAAAAGTCCAGATGCTGAGGGTCAGACATCCGAGGACCACACAGGTCCACTGAACTTCATGTACTGTCTCACGGTAAAACAGTGTATCAAGAAGAAATAAGATAGAGATCCTCCCAAATGCTTTAGCTGGATTTTGAATGTAGTGATTGTAGGAACCCTGTTCTACTGGGAGTGTTTAGAAATATATGAGCATTCCAGTACTCCCCCGTTTTTGAAATGGAACCCACCTAATCTTCAGAAATAAAATCATTAGCTAATCAGTTATGCTGTCAGGTAATATTCTGAGTAATATTTCAGGTCAGTGTCTAGTGTATGATGCAGGATTCAAAGGGTACTTAAGTTCTTACTTGGTTTAAGGCAGATTGTTTGTGGTTTTGCTAAAAGAACTGTTGGACATTGTCCAACATGATGTTAAACACCACTTGTTAAATAAACAGAGTAAAACTTATCTGTGTCAGTTATAAAATTTCCCATCAGCCTGTCGAAACTTGAACATTAGGGAGCTTGTTAAAGTTCAAAATTTCTAACCTCAAAAGCCTATGCTAAAAACTCACCCTTGTCTTCACCTGAAGTGTTCCTTCTGAGCTGTGTGTATTTTAGTAATATATCATATTTTCCTCTATTATCAGAACTGTGTCAGTGGAGTAGTTGCAGAAGGGACTTTCAATAACTGCGTACATAATAACATTTCTCATTCCATGATCATATACACTAGTAGGTTGTTGGGTTTATCACCTTTTGACAAGTTGGAGACATTGATTTTTGAGTTCATTATTTTGCTTGTGAAGAATGCATGTACAGCTCCCCAAACAATTCTGGTCCAACAATCAACAAAATGCTACAACTTGGGCAAAAACATAACCCTGACCCATCTGCAAATAGTACTACAATGGATCTTGCAACACAATGTGGAACTATCTTATAGATAGTATTGCATCCATTATAAAAGGTTTTAACCCAACCCAACTTTACTCAACTGAACAGTCTTAGCTACTTTTACATTCAACTTTCGGACAGTACCTATAGTCACTGTCACATCTTCTAAACAAGCAAAACATTTGCTCTACAACTGCAGACAGATTTTCTAGACAATTTCTAAAATTAGCAGCTAGTAGCTTAGCCTACCCCATTTCCATCCTCATAAACAGACAGCTACATAATCATTTGTCCCCAAGCTCTGGAAAAAGCCACACTTCATTCCACTCCACAAAGGAGGTAAATCAACTGATATCACAATCTTTAGGCCTTTAGCAATATTTTTATGTATTCATTTATTTATTTAACATTTGTTTACTGGGAAAGTCCAACTGGACACAGGTCCTTTTTCAGCGGAGGCCCGGGGAAAAAAGTGCCATGAGTAACAGTAAATTTTCATGCACACATTACAATAATCAATAAAGTATAAAGTAAACAAAACATAGTACACATAAGAGCATGCAAATTTGTTACATCTTGACAACAAAACCTAGGCTTTGAACATAGCTAGTACTGTTTGTAGGCATGACTTATGTCAAGATATAAGGTTAAGACAGGTTGGTAGGAACAAAGCATTAAACACCAGGGGAGAAGTTGGATATGTTTTGGGTACTTTAAAATTAATGGAAAATGTGTCCATAAGCAACTTTTACAATATCTTACACAGCTACAGCTTTTAATCTTAACCCAACATGGTTTTTGGCCATGCCATAGTACTAATACAGTTCTACTCTCATTCGTGGAAACAGTCAATAAAGCCAGGGATAGTGACATTGATATCTGCGTTATTCCTTGATCTGTCAAAAGTCTCCAATACTGTTAGCCACACAAAACTTCTAACAAAAATGGCCTCATTAGGCCATACAGCAAATACCTTAAACTGGTTTCAGAGCTATCTCAAAGACAAATTTCAATCAGTAAACTGGCAGAACACTCTATCCCCCTTTTCCCCCTGTAAATACAGATGTCCCACAAGGCTCAATCCTTTGGACCCTTGCTGTTTAATATACTTACCAACGCACTTCATACATGTACACAACATGCCTCCATTATACAATATGCCAATGATTCAACACTTACATGTTCATCAAACAATCTCACCTACAGCAAATCACTCAGGAATCCTTCAATGCCACAGAAAAATATTTAGAAAACTGTCAACTTATGCTTAATCCAAACAAAACTAAACTCCTGTTATTTTCCCCATATCAAAATCTCGTGAAAAAAATAACTTCAAAATATGTTCCTTCAATAGCACCAATGGTAAACTAACCACTCTAACTAAGCTGCAAGGAATGATAATAGATGACACTCTTAGATTTGATTATCATGTACAAAATGCCATAAAATGCACATCAAAAATCAGGTCTACTCTACAGAGCTAGAAACTTCCTCACCCTGCCTCTAAAATCACACTAGCAAAAACTTACCTCCTTCCTCCTCTATAGCGCCTCTATTTTCACAAATCTCCAAAAGTCAAGTATTCAAAAACTGGAACAATGTTATAATAAAAGTGACAAATCTTCAACTAGTGCTCAATACCGTACCAGTGATTGTAACTCGCTAAAACCCCGTAACTCGCTAAAACTATCCAACTACCTAAAATACTCAGTTACTCACTGCTTATAAGATCACTATCTTGACACGTGTACTGCACTAAATGCAACCTTACAAAATATACCTGTCCAGTCACCATCTGCGATCAAATGACTAAAAGCAACTTACTATCTGTAGATGAAACAGGTCAACAGGACACTCCCGTTACTCCTACTCTGTCAACAAAGCCTGGAATTCCTTCTCTTCTACCATTAGAAAAGCTACGTTTTACCAATCCTTCAAACTCTATCTCTATCTAAAGGACCACCTAAAAAAGAAATGGCTCTGTTCCTGCTCAACACCAGAATAACCATCTTCTGTCCTACCTAAAGCTCAAATCTACTTTCAACCCCTTATCCACGAAAACATTCCTATCGAATCTCTCCTAGTGTCTCTATAAACATTCTGTTTTCTTCATAATTCCCCTAACTCTCCTTAAAATCTAATATATCCACATAAAAAACTCACCGCTATTTTCTGTAATTTGATGAAGACTCTGTATCACAACCTCCATCTGTCTCTAATGAATGCTTAAGACCATGCTGTATAAAGTTTGGTTATTTTTTCACTGCATTCAACAATTATATAACTCTCTTCTCAGAACACTTAGGCATCATGTCTGTCTTAGCTAGTATATCTGAAACTAAACACCCCATAACAGTCTTAGACTCTCATGTCAACAACTTACTTTATTCTATCACACTTAGTATGCTGCATCTCAGTTAGGTAAATATTTGACTCGATATATCCAGTTTATCTGTACTTTTGTAAATATTTGACTCTATGTATTAGTGTTTCAAATGTAATTTTGTATTTACTGTTATGAATGTAAATTATCTGCCTATTACAATTTGAAATGTGATCTATACCTGGAGGTTTTTTCCACGGGCTTCTGCTGAAAATGGGTAGGTACCCAGGCAGAATATCCCGGTAATCAAATGTCAAATAAATAAATGTCTTCTAACTTTGATTTGCAAATTTTCTCTTGTATTTTAGAGAAGCTCTGTTTCTGTGCCTCCATTCAGATGAGAGACATCACAAAAAAGTAATCCATTGCAGAGAAAGTCTGTCAATGTGGATTCATCACTATAACCCATCAGCAATGAGGTTTGATAGAAATCCCTATTCCATTCTGGATAACTGTAGTAAGATTTTTATCAGTGTCTTTGTTAACCCATTTACATAATGGAAGTATATAGTTAAATTGGAATCAAAAGTACTTTTGCAACACATGAAACTCCATTAACATAGGGAATGGAAGGTGATCTTAGATTTATTGATGAGTGGTTATTGAGATTACCTACTGGAGCACTGTAATACTCTCAAAAAATCAATTTAAACCTTAGCTCTATGTCTGGGAGATGTATCAGATGAATTGGCAGTTGTATACTGAAATAATACAGGAACTAAGTCTGCCTGCCTTGTCGGTTTAAGAATACTAGATAAAAGCTATGTTGACTTTAGTAAACATGTACATCCTCAGGGGCTGACCATCTCTAAATATGTGAGTGGTGTCATCTGTTCCTTTTTTACATGCAACTAGTTAGTGCAAGTGAAAGTTAAAATAAGATTGTTTTCCATATCTTCCCAAATGTCACATGATATGTTGTTAAGAGTGTGCACTTAATTCAGTTAAGTACTTTTCTAATCCATTAATCTTTGTACAAATGTAAACATTCTTCTTGGAGCTTTAATGACTGTAGTACCTCAATACTGAATTAGCATTTCCCTTCATATGTATGTTTGTTTCTTGAACATAGGCGATATCTGGCTTTAAAAGGGAGAGTTTTTTCAGAATATCTCTCAGTGGTCCATGATTTTCATGGTCTTTTCTGACTTTGTCTCAAAAATGTGTTCCATCCTTCTTAATACTTCCACAAATAGGTGATTTGGGAGAAAAGGTGATTAAAATAAGAATGATAATTAGAATTACATACATTTTATCATAGAAAATACATGATAATTCATATTCTTTTTTTTCTGCCAAGTTCTCAACTTTAATAATACTATTTTTTTTAAATATGCCCCTGATTGTCCCTAATAATTTCTGGATTTGTCCCTGATGTTTTAGGTAAGAGGATGAGAGCTGTGTTTCTAAGGACTTTAATTATTTTATTAAAATACCTGACCTGTCTTATATTTCATATCACTAACTACATTTTCTCATTGGGCAATATTGACCAGTAATCATAAAAATGCTTAAATGTTTAAATATATTTAAGATGAAGCTTATTAAACATAGGTTTCACCATTGCTTTGGTGTTAATAGAATCCCAATATCCTCTGTTTGTATTCCTTGCCCGTCCACCCATCTCTAACATTGTTAATAGAATCCTGATATCCTCTGTATTTCTTGCCCGTCCACCTATCTCAAACATTTCAAAGGGAAGTAGCCTCCTTTCCCAACTGAGAGACAGAAATATATCCCTTCATCCTTTGGGACCCTCAAGGAACACTACTTCTACTGCATTTCCTTCACTTTGGAATTTGCAGGGAAACACTGGAAGGATGGAGAATGTCATGGGAGTAGCAAATGTTCTGAACCATAAGTCAGTAAATCAGCTGCTTCAGAGCTACTTAATTTAGCAACCAACATGTTGAAATATTTCATAGGCCCCCATGTGACCTTCTCTACCAGATTTCTTACCTTAAGTCAGTCTTTCACTTGTTAAACAGGGAAGCCTCATTCATAAATCAGACCAGGAAGAAGTACAGAGGTTTTTGAACCTGAGTAAAATGCACCTCATTGAATAGCATATTACATACACACTGGAGAAAAATGCCAGCTTTAGAAAAAAAAAATACATTTGCAGATGGCAAGTTCACTGCACTCCACTTGGTGGCTCTGCCCCAGTACCCCCATTACTGTAAGTATGTTTACTCCACAGTCACTCAATGTTGGTGGTAAGGGAAAATATCTTTACCTAATATTCATTTACTTTGAACTCATGATGCCTAACACGTGTAAGTCAGCAAGATCTAATGTCATACCACCAGTGATACAATACTTAATAAGAAATGGCAGCATCTTATCACACTGTGACTTCTCCCAACTCCATGTAACATTAATAACTCAAAAAGTCTCCAAAATGTCATTAGTCGAGTTTATCTAGGAGTGGATAGCATTTCAGGTGGAGTTTATCAGGTGCTTAATTTGTCTCATGACCCAGAAGACTTTGATTATGTTTGGTACTCCAGCATGTACAAAGAATATTTAGTAATGGAAACTGGTACATAAATTGCAGCCATTTATACCTGATAAACTCACTAAACTAGGTATAAATCCCTATGTCACAAGATGGGTTGCCAACTGGCTCACTGACAGAACCCACACTGTGAAAGTAGCAGACTCCAAATCCGACTTCAGACCAGTGACAAGTGGAGTACCACAGGGTTCAGTCCTGGGTCCTCTCCTGTTTGGTATCTACTTCTCTGAAGTACAGGCTAACACAGAAGGTCTTTATTAACGAAGTTCGCAGATGACTGCAAACTAGGAGCCATAATCGAAACTCCTAACGATGTGGACATCCTACAAAAGGGCCTCACTAAGACAGATGCCTGGTGTCAAAGCCATGGCCTCAAGCCCAATGCCAAAAAGTGCATTGTCATCCCCTTTGGTAAAAACTCTGTATCCATGAACTACAACATAGACGGTAGTATACTTAACACCAAAAGTGTGATAAGAGACCTTGGGACACAGGTGGACAGTAGTCTCTCCATTGATAATCACATCGCCACAGTAGTCAGGAAATCCTTCTATGAGGCACACCTCATCACAAAAGGTTTCTCATCCAGAAAAAAAGAGGTCATTGTTCCCCTCTACTCATCACTCATTAGACCCATTATAGAGTACAATGCCCCTTTTGGTATGTACCTCACAAGACATCTACAACAACTGGAAAGGCCACAGAAATACCTCACAAAGAGAATTACCGGCCTCAAACAGATGCCCTACACAGACCGTTTCAAAAAACTCCAGCTTTACTTCGTCGCATATCGCCTACTCAGAGGTGATCTCTGCCTAACATACAAAGCTATGTCAAACCCAGAGCTGTTGGACATGCTCCACTTAAAGAAATCCCAATCCCTGTGAGCTACACGCTCTAGGGACCTAAACCTTGTCACCACAATAAACAGAACATGCCGGAGGGATAGGTTCCTGTCCCAGAGACTTCCCATATTCTGGAATAAGCTACCTATCTATATCAAACAAAGCACCTCATTAGCACTCTTAAGAAAAATATTGATCATTGGATGGTAAATAGGAAATTCACCCCGGGGATCACCTCTGTGGCTCTGCTTGACAGTGGCACAGGAAAATAATTTTCTTGGGTGGCAAAAGCCAGGGTACCTTTTTGGCTGGGCTTGTATAGGCCCCTGGGCCGATAGCCTAGTACCTACCTATGAACCTATGAAGAGAGAAGAATATAAATAAGTCTACGTTATAAAATTATTTCAGTGAAATATGTTAAAAAGTGACTTACCACATGCCAGAACTTTTGTTTATCAGGTAATTTAAAAATATTATGCCTTACTTATAATTCATTGTTAGGTAACCTCTGAAAGCTGAAACTATTAGTGTTCAAGATTTTCTTAAAGTCTGTCCAGCCAATGATGCTTAGCAGACCCAGCCATCTCATATAGTGGTTTTAATCATGAGAAAAAAGTTAAAAGTCTTATCTTTTAAGTCTCTGCGGAGAGAGAGACAGACAACAGATGAATTTCTTTTATAGGCTCCAGCAATTATTTAAAATAATATAACTCTTGTTCTTCTCATATACTATATACTACAATTTTATATTTCTATAATCCATAAACACTTTTACTGTAAAAAGATAATGTAGAGAACAAAGATAAACCAAAGTAAACTTAACATATTTATACTTATCTGGTAAGACTACCTGAAGGTTCATTGTCCCATTAGCTAAATTAGAAAATCTAATTGAACAAATCTTCCTAACTGTCCTACTTCTTTAACACTACAGTTTATTAATGCTGCTATGGAAGAACTGACTATAATCTTAATGTATATTAACCATCCATCCACAATCCCTTTTTTAAGTATAGGGACACATTAACAAGGACAACCACCTAGAGCCAATGCTCATACAACTAGGTAGCTATATTAAACCATTACTTGTTTAATGATCTCTATACTAATACAGTCAATGTAGCTTTTAATATCATAACGAAGTTAAAGTGAATTGCTATACTTTACGAGTGCATTGTGGCAGATAAGTTAACTACCATGATGCATATTGCCTTAGTCACTTCATATTTATTTCAACCTTGTTTTTTAATAAAAGCGTAGTTAACTTTTGAAATTTAAATTTTTTTTCTGTGATATCAACTAATGGATGCATTTTACGATTTCACTGAGTTGGTGTTACTAAGGTTAAATATTATCTTTAACATTCAGTAGCATAAGTGTGGTGAATATGAATTTAACAGCTGCTGGTTAAACTTAATACTGTAACAAAAATGTTCACCATTTGGGTGAAAATGCTAATCAGCATTTAATGCGCGCATAGAATGTTGTTAAAATGTAAGTCACTGTGTGCAACACTTTAATGTATAACTATAATAATCTGAACAATGTCAGTTATAAAAACAGGCACAATAAAACAATCTAAATATATAGATAAGTATATAACTGAACAGAGTTTCAAAATGGGAAGGAGGGGGGAATAAGAAGAGAGAAAGAACAAGAAGTAAAGAATAAAAGGGAGGGGTAGAAAGGGCATAAATGGTAAATTATATGTTTATTTTACAATAGTCTATTTCCTTCCTTTTCAATTCAATCTTTCCCAAATTCTGCATCAGTCTTTTTTTTTTGTTTTCCACTTTTCTGCATTTATCATTTTAATCACGACTTCACATGACCCTCATAGTTTATAACAGGACAAAATAATTTTAGGTTACATTTGTAGCTAGTGTTGTGTCCTAAATCATAATTTAAGTCTTCGTTGTATAATTTCACATAAACATAAAGATCCAGCATTCTAATATGCTTTTGCAACTGGGGACAAAACAAAAGAGAAAGGAGGGAAGGAAGGGGGAGTGAGGGGGAGAGGAGACTGCTAAGGGGAAAAGAAGAAAAAAAGTTTAAAATGTAACTTTAGCTTAAGTTTCAAATAATTAAAAAAAAAGCACAGGCAAGTTTTAAAAAGGAAAACATGCAACAGATTCAAAGCATAGTATGATTATTAATGTCAGCACCTTTTGGACTTTTACATAATATATGTAGCTATAGTTAACCAAATCAGTGTGCATGCTGTTATTATGTTCAAAATATTGTGTTTTAGGAAAAGAACCATTCACACATCCAATCCCCTAGCAAACCTTACCAGAAAGAGTAGATCACATAAGGCTGCCTGAATTCCAGCCTGTGAGCAGAAATGCCAAGCACTTAAACAGCCCCCTCTGCTAATTAGTCCTGACTGCATCCAGGAATTTATTGTACAAGTAGATGCTTCAAACCACGAGGTGGATGTAATTAATTAGGTTTCCTTAGATGGAGAAGACCACTCCATAACATATCTCACTTGCATACATCAGTCCAGGGGTATTCCATCCAGCTGTAGAAAAGGAGAATCTGTGCGTAATTTGGGCGGAACAAAAGCTTCAACCATACATGTATGACAGAAAGTTCTAGCCTATCAATTGGTTACACAGACCAATCAGGCACAGTGAAAACCTTTGTACCTGGAGTTTAGCATTGCAATTCTATAACATGAGTATCTGGCATAAGAGTGGCACTACCTCTACCTGTGCAGGTGGTTTGTACTGCCTATGCCTGTGTAGGTGGTTTGGATTGCTTGTACCTGTACAAGTGGTTTGTCAAGACAACAAGCATGGTAGTGTGCATAAGAGAGTACCTCACATTTCACACTTCAGTATTTTGAGAGTTTCTCAAGACAACTTGCTTGAAGTCTTGATGGGAAAGGGGAAGGTATTATTTTTGGGAATAAATCTGATACTGTTTTTTTTAAATCAAATTGTAATATATAGTTAAGCTCCACCTAAGCTGCATAAAGTCAACAGCGGGTAAATCAAAAATATGAGATTGAATCTGTAATATTAGTTTTTTTTTCAATGCCATGAAATGATGTAAAAACTCATATCCTTTTCCTGTGCAATGCTTAAAAAAGTATTAGAAGTTGTAACTGTCTTCTGCTTGGAAATGCAGCAGTTATACATAAGATGTGAAGTGTATAGCAGATATGTGAGCCAGTATCTATGGCCACTCCTAGGCTAGGAAGCTAAAAGTTGTAAATGCAGAATTAGAAAATCCTGAGAGGAGACAGCTAACTAGCAGGAGGAGATCAGACTCAACAGAAAATGTAAAATTTTATTTAATTGGATTTGTGGTTTCTGAATATGAAAGAGATAAGCCAAATAGATGAATAGACCAAACAGTGTATGGAACAGCTTACAACTCTGGAATTTGTGTTTTGCAGACAGGTGAGATTGTTTTTCTGCACATATGCATTCTGGAAAATCAGCTAATTTACTTGGAGCCCAATAAATACTTTAATTCAGCGATGGTCTGGAAGGTTTAGCTATATAATTCTTTGTTTCTTTGCTATAATCCAATTGTTCAAAGCAATTATTTTCTGTTTTATCTATGCAAGATTATATTTCTCTGGATATTTAACTGTTAACTGTTAACTGTACTGTTTACTCTCTCTCTTTTTGAAGTAAAATGTTTTTATTCATATTTTAAAAAGCTCATGTTTGATCATGTATTTACTTATTTATCAAATGATAACAAGGTATTTATTGTAAATGACGATAAGCTGTTGGAATCCATCTGCAACTGGCCTGACTGATCTTCTACAAACTATCATTTTGTTTGTAATTAATTTGCTTATTATCAAGAGTGGAACAGTAACTGGGAGTTTATTTGTTAGGTAATCTGTAATAAGCGACAGATTACTACCTTGGGCAAAGAAAGAAGGCTATTTTGTAGAATATTGCCAGCCCTCCATTGAAGTATGTGTGTGATTGTGAGAATGTAATAGTTCATTCAAAGTACAGTTACTGTGAGTAAGTGAGCACCGGAAGGCATTGAAATCCAGAATGTGGTGAGAAAGTGGTCTGGGGAGCTAGGTCAAAGACTCTGATTGAGAAGGTGTTCAGTGTGAAGCCTATACAAGAGTGTAGATGGCTTACACTTTTACCCAGGGTAACAGTGCACATTTTCTGCCTACTGCTGAGGCCAAACTGAACTTAGTGATTTGCAGTGATTCATATTTGTGTGCCTTTTTAAATTTTAATATGTTTAATATCAGTAGTGTGACTTGAGAGACCATACTATGTCGGCCATAAGAGTTTAGACTTAGATTATTTGTAGGCTGTGGAACAGATCTAAGGACTGTAAGCCTTACCCACCATACTTCAAAGATATTATCACTATTTCCTGGCATGAATATAAGGAGAAAAAAGGTTATTTACTATACTAAAATGGTATCTGAACCATCAAATTATTTTGCTATTTTATAGTTCATACACCCCTAAAATTTAACCCAGTTGTTTGGGATTTGGTAACTTATGTGAAAAGTGACCTACATTTCAACTAACATGTGTCCATTGTCGTAATAATGTCCTTCTATATTGTCTAGATCTAGAGATGTCATTGTCCCCCTTTACTCAGGTCTCATTAGGCCAGTCATTGAGTATAATGTATCTGTACAGACACATGCAACAACGGGATAGCCCGCAGGCACCTTACTGAAATGATACGAGGCCTAAACAATATGTCCTATATGGACCAACTCAAAGCCCTGTCACTACCCTCATTATCCTACAGACTACTAAGAAGTGACCTGTGTCTGACGTCCAAGTCATCCTCCATCCCAACACTGATAGATTTACTGCATGTCAGTAAGTCAAATGGTGATAAATACGTGGTCTAAGGATCTAAACCTCTTCTCTAACATCGACAGAATAGTTTGGAGGGACAGATATATCTCACAGAGGATACCACTGCTCTGGAACAGACTCCCCATCCATATAAAGCAAAGCTCATCCCTCTCCATATTCAAGCACAACTTGGAGCTATGGATGTTTTGGATGTCAAGCTGAGCACCTCTTTGGATGTCAAGCTGAGCACCTCTTTGACCCTCTTCAAAAAGAGCCTTGACGATTGGATTGGAGATAGGAAATTCACCCCGGGGATCACATCAGTCACCCTGCAAGACAGGGGACTAAAGTATACCAGCAAAGTAAATATTCTGGGAAGAAATTGCCAGGGAATTGATATGGCTAGGTTTGTATAGTCCCTAGGGCCGATAGCCTAGTACCAACCTATGAACGTATGGGAAACAGAAAATGTACCCCAGGACTGCCCCCTGTACTAACAATTGATTGAGGCACCTCCTAAATGCTTTATCCCATGCATGGATCCCCTTAAATTATCTGTAGTATGATCCCAGTTAATCTCACTAGGGGTACAATATAATTATCAGTCATGGGATGGTTAATGCCAATCTAACACCAAATGGGATAGGTTAATTTAAGCACCAAAAGAGAAACTGGCTAGGCTTAAAATAGATAGGAAGGACAGCTAGCCTCGTACTTGTCTATGATACTATAGATGTGCTGCATCATTTGAACTTGAAGCAATAAAAAGTTCAACCTCATTGTAAACAGGTTTTTTAATTATTTTTTTTTCTGTTGTAGCAGTTTCACTTCTCAGTTTTTTCACCCATTTCTAGTCAGCTTACTCATATATGATGGAACAGTGTCTAATAATGCCTACTAAGAAACATTTTTTTTAACATTTTTATAAGAACATAAAATCTTCCTGATGTTTGGTGTCCATCTTGTAAAATCAACAGCTTCATCACTTTCCAAAGTATTTCTTGCATTGCCATTGTAGTCCTGAGAAAAAAAGCTTCTCTTTAAAGTGTGGGGTGTGACATGAGAAATTACTTTTCAAGCCCAGGCTTTAGGTGAAGGAGTTGATGGAGGGTTGAAATGCTTCCATAGGGAGCAGTATGCTTGTCCAAGTTATACGAAGGCCCACAAATAGGTTGTCAGAACAGGGGCACCAGAATCCCTTGAACACAAGTCTAGTTCCTCTGTTTTTTTTTTTCACTAACGTGCTGGGTATCCCACGTTACTGTGATGCGATCTTCGCTGTGTCTTCCAGTTGTTGCCTTTCTATTTTCATGCAACAAGTTCATCATCTTGGTATGTAATCAGTTGTCTTTAAAAGAGTGTTGCTCATACTTCAGCATTGGTGAGTTTAGGACTTTAAATTATTTTATGATTGCATATTATAAATACTTTATATCATTTGGATATCTTCTTCATCTGAGAGTTGACAGAATGACTATAGCTGTTTTGCCGTCATTGTAGCCGTAAGGGGGATTACCTCTCTTTTCCCTTTTTTATCATCCTTATATTGTGCGTATGGGTCCTCTTATACAGTATATGATAGCTCATCCACCATTATCTTTTGCACAGACAGTGCTCTCAGCAGTAAAAAAAATGCCAGCTGAACATTTCAAGAGAGGCTAACGTAGCTTTAGACATCAAATATAAATAAAATAGTCCGGCTAAAAGGCCATACAGAATGCTTACAGAGTTTTAATAAGTAATGGGTAAGAGGATCCTCTGTTAACTCCATCACATCTTGTGACATTGTTATGTTTCTAACTTCTGGGTTCTCAGTTTACTATATTGCATGTGATTTATATTATTATTAAGTAAATAATTAGTATATTTATTAAATTGACTGACAGAGCATTTACTTTGAAATGAAAAAAGAATCCAACCACAAGAGAAGGCGAAAAAGCTTTATGTACAAGCGCTTTCGTCTAAATAAGACTTCATCAGATACATAATAACAGAGGTGCTACAAAGGACTTATATAATAACTCATAAATCATCCAATTAAACTTTTAAAGAAACATGTTACTATATGCACTTTTAAAAACCATGTATAAATATATAATGAAAGTAAAATAGTGTCTGATGACTATAAAACAGAAAAAGAAACAGACAAGGAACATAAATAAAAATAAATCATGACTGAAATATACAGTTTCAAACCTTAGCAGCTTTAGCTAGCAAGACTGGTTTGATACTGACATATTCATTTAGACCAGGTTGAATATTGGCTCTCAACCTAAGTTGCCACTTCAATTCTTTATTTAATAAAATGTTTTTACAATCACCCCCTCTGGCATTGTTCCTGACAACTTCAATAATGCCAAACTTGAAACCAGAAAAAGAAACACAAACCTCTGAATGTTTAAACAGTGCACTACTATCCTTGCCTGTCCTGATGTCATACAGATGTTCATATATTCTCTAGTCTCTAAATGCTCTCTCGGTTTTTCCTACATAAAATGCAGGACAACCAACACAGACAGCTAAATAGACAAGCATTTTAGTTCTGCAGTTACCTTTGCAAAATCTAACAAAAACTGTTTAACCCATTCTTTAATCTAATGTGCGGATCTCTAAAAATGTGGGGACATTGGGGAGTGAGGGGGTGATTGTAAAAATATTTTATTAAATAAAGAATTGAAGTATCTGATGAAGTCTTATTTAGACGAAAGCGCTTGTACATAAAGCTTTTTCGCCTTCTCTTGTGGTTGGATTCTTTTTTCATTTCATTGTTATTCTGGTTTTCGTATTTTGAGAGCATTTACTTTGGTCTGAATGGATCACACAGTCAGACTGCTGTCTTTAATTTTTTTTTTTTATAATTATGCTTCAGTGCAGAAATTCCCGCGGTGGTGGTGCTGCGGTAGCGTTGTCGCCTCACAGTAAGACACTGTCCGGTTCGATTCTCAGCTAGAGCGTCTTCTGCGTGGAGACGTGCATGAATGGGCGTACCTTCGTTGAAGGTTGTGCATCAGGGCTGGTAACTCAGCACGTAAAAATCAACTACCAATCATTAGCGGACCGGAGTTCCGCTGTGGCGACCCCTAACCGGGAAAAGCTGAAAGACACAACAACAACAACAACATGCTTCAGTGCAGAAATTCTGGTGGTCATTAATACTTTGACAAACTGTAGCTGTAACATTACGAAGGATATATATTGCTGAGATGTAATATTCATGTCAGGTAGGATTCTATATGAGGAGCATTTTATCTTCAGATAATAGTGAAACACAGAATCAGTAGACTCTTACTATGACATAGGCTCAAAGAGTACCTTTCTCTATCAAGCCAACGCTTCTGCACTTTTGTCTGCATAGCAGAGCTTGCAAATGTGAGGAACCTGTCTGAGCTTTCTGGGTGGCATGCACCATTGTACACTGACTCAGTCTCCAATGAAGTTAAAGTTAGGAAAATATCAGTTGCAAAAGATAACAGGGACCCAAGAGGTACTTACTTAAGCAAATTAAAATGCAAACACTGCAATTGCTTTGGTGATGATGGAGAACACCAAAAAAAGAAGACAAGATTGGATGGCTATGCTCTTCTTGACAAAGGATTGCAACTTCTCAGAAATTGTTACCCAAACTGAAACTGTCATTTACAAAGGTTTCTGTTTCGGGTATAATGTCTACAGTTTAAACTAAATGCTGTTTTTTTGTTGTTGTTGTACATTTACAGGTAGTTTACTTGTATTTATTAAGTTGTTTCCAGCTCTGTTCTGTAAATTTCAGCTTAATGCTTTCTGTTATTAGAGACACACGCACGCACATGACAGAGGTAATGTCTAGTGATAACCAGGAGGAAGTAGTTGGTCACTGGGTGCAATTATTTTTCTTGGAAGCAACAAGTTCACAATCATTAGCCGGTGCCATCCTATTATTGTGAAGTTTGACTTTGGAGATACATTTCCCACATTTCTACTTTGTAAAAATATGTACTTGCATAGACATTGCTCATTTCCTTGTAGTTGTAGAACAGCTGTTTTTGATGGGTGCAAATAATTTATAATGAAACTAAAAAAATGAGGTGCATCGGGTTGCTGAGAGTAGGAAAGGTCCCTCAATCTCTTCAAGTGATTAGACTGGATATGATGTGATGCTGTACAAAACACTACCATAAGTAAAACAAACATTTAGTTTCAGAGGAGTCTCCCCTGTAATTTTGTTCTGTTTTACTTATTTGTTTGTTTGATTGTATCTTAATTGACTGGGATGTCAGGCTGGGCGGAATCCATTTTCATTGCAAGCCTTGAAAAAGACAAACTCCACATTAATGTGATTTAGGTTATATAGAGTGTTTACATCAAGCAGTCCACAAATTGTTAGAAAGATGATGCACATATTCTGCATGTTACGTAAATAGTGACAGTTTGTTTGTTTTTTCGGCTTTTCCCGGTTAGGGGTCGCCGCAATGGAACTCTGGTCCGCTAATGATTGGCAGTCGATTTTTATGGTGCCAAGTTGCCAGCCCGACACCCAACCTTCAGCGAAGACACGCCCATTCACGCATGTCTTTCAGAGGCCACTCGACCGCGGGGAGGACATGCAGACTCCACACAGAAGGCACTCAAGCCGAGAATCGAACAGGAGAACCTCTTGCTGTGAGGCAACAACGCAACCGCTGTACCACCGTGGTTACATAAATAGTGACAGTACACATAAATAAATAATTAATTTAGTAAGAAATGATAGACACAATTGTCATTTTTTAAGAGTGGCCTAACACTTCTTGTCTCGACAAGGACTTCTTAATATGCAAGTGGAGGCTGAAGAAATCAAACCAAGATCTGTAGGTTATTTGTACATTAGTTGTTGACAGCTTTAGCCCTCTGCAAGTTCATCAGTTAAAAAGAGCTTTCTTTATTAATGAAATGCTCCAGATGTGTATCACTATCTAAATTGTCCTTAGAAGCCTGTTGGCTTTCCCATAAGAGCATGCAGACAGCCTTTGTTTTATAACAAAGTCCCAAAAATGCTATTAGAAAGCATTCTGCAATAGTTGAATATAGTACTAAAAGTCTGGGAACAGCTATTTAGAAGAGGGCAGCCATTTTATTATTTCTGATTTCAGAAATTGTGAATTGAGCAAATAACAATTTGCTCCTGAGTAATCTGAAATAGAATAATAAAGAACTGGCTCAGTATGTTCGCTGTGGCATGCACTGAGTGCTTTATTACAGTTTGAAGAGCTGGCAGTTAGTATAAAAAGGCAGGGGAAAATTAAATGCAAATTGCCCTAGGTGAATAACATCAGTCATTTCCTTAGTGGCATTTCCCATTTTGCTTGTCAGACAGCATAGCCTATTGCTTAAAATAGACTGAGAAGGAGCTGTAACCTGCAGGTTCAAATCTGAAATTGCCATATTCCTGTTATGCACTTCTTTGTACCGTGCAACTAAAAAGCCAGTTCATCTGGCCACCCTATGCTGCTGGGTTATCCTGAGACACAAATGATTATTAACACCACTGGGCCTTAATTTAAATAAGTAAAAATAAAAACATGCTGCTAAACCAGGTAATTAAATTCATAAACATGGGGCAAAGTATTGCACAGTATTAATGTATTAATATATGGACATTCAATAGCTGGAACAAATTAGGGCTATTAAAGGCACTTCCCCTGTACTAACATCTATGTTTATGCATAATTTATTTATATTTTAATAGCTGCTTCTTCCTGCTGATTCAGGCCTATTTTAAACCAAGACCTAAGGAAAAAAACTCCAGGTAATGCACAGAGACAATGCCTGCCTAAGTAAAGTATGTCATAGTGAGGAACTCTAGGCTTAAGTTAAAGGAACAAACATCTGCTTACTGCTGCGGTACAGCATACATAAAAACAACAATAATGTTGAGTTCTGGCACTCATACTCATCACTGTTGTTACGAAGCAGATGAGATGAACTTTATAGGTGACCGATCATCCTTTCTTGTAGTGTTGCTGCATATCTAGAGCCCCTGGAAGGATGTGCCGATGTTTAGGTGTGTTAGTTTATAGCTAGATAAAATTATGAGGTGGTGGTGTAGGGTATGGTGTGCTGGAGTAAACTGAACATGATCCAGCCTGATAAGCTTTAATATACTATAACAAATATAACGAAAAAATACAGCAAGGTAGAATTTCATCAGATGGCATTAGCTTAATGTGCCTGTACAGCAGGGACTGATATAGTTAACACAGATAAATGGTGACAACTTACAAAAATAACTTTCCAGATTTATGGGCAAGCCTAATCTCTGAAGGACAAATATGGATGCCAGAATCTACAACTAATGATCTTCTGTTTGGAGTGAATTTGGAATACACCATGCTGCACCGGTGCTCCCTGAGTTCCCACATGGTGCAAACTACTTAATAACAGCAGCAGTGGTGGCATTAGAGGTGGTGGTCACACTAACTAGTAGGCATGATCATGCAGGTGAGATAACACTTGTGGTGCAGATTATCCGTCGAACTTTGATGGAGGGGAAGCATTTCAAATGCCTTTGCCATTGCTTTGGCAGGGTGAAATATTTTTTATAGATCAGCTGTGCAGTCCTGCCCTTTTATTTATCTGGTAGGATTTTAGTAGCAATACTCAAACTCTGCACCATGTAACTTGCTGCACCTGCTCAGGATGGTGGTGACCTGTACTCTATCTGTATGGGTCGTGCCTTACAAGGACTAGGGAAGTTGCACTTGCACGGTGCACCAACTGTAGTGCACCCCTTCTTCACTGCAGCATGGTGCTGCTAGCGCTCAGGCCTTGTATTACGTACCTTCACTACAGCACCGTGCTGCCAGCACCCGGGCCTTGTATTGCCTACCTTCACTACAACACCATGCTGTTAGCACCCGAGCCTTGTATTGCCTATTTTCACTACAGCACCATGCTGCTAGCACCCAGGCCTTGTATTGCCTACCTTGACCTCACCTTTTCTGGGTAACAACAACACTTTTTGAACATGTGTGGTACCTCTTAACTAACAATTGCTGGCTGCTGACACACTCTGTGCAGCACCAGCCATGCTGCTCCCACAATAGACAGAGCTAGGCCATTACTGATCGGCTTACTTTACTTGGGCCCTAGTTGGATAATACAGCTGGTGCTACATGGACTGCGTGCCACCTATCCTAACAAGTTCAAGCAGTGATGGCAGCAGATATATTCAGACTTTATATTGGGTGCTTTACATTTGGACTTGCAGGTGATCCTGTAGCATTACGTATTCAGTCAGTATTGCCTGTGGCATCAACCTTCTTTATCCCATTTTGTACAGTGTCACATCAACAGTGATTTCTATACAAATGTAGTACAATCAGCACACACTAATAAGTCTAGGCTTGATGGTTTTAGCAACACTTATGCTGTGTGGCACACAAATATGTTGATGTAGCAGTAACTGAGTGGTAGCCCCCGGAACACTTTTACAGATGAAGTGTAAAAGTAATAAAATAAAACAGTTGTAGTGGTGCTGCGGTAGCGTTGTCGCCTCACAGCAAGACGTTGTCACGTTTGATTCTCAGCTAGAGCGTCTTCTGTGTGGAGGCATGCGTGAATGAGCATGCCTTCGTTGAAGGTTGTGCATCAGGGCTGGTAACTCAGCATGCAAAAATCCACTACCAAACATTAGCGGACCGGAGTTCCGCTGTGGCAACCCCTAACCGGGATAAGCCGAAAGACACACACACACACAGTGGTGTGTTACATTAGCAGCACCTGCATAATAACAAGGAATGAAACTGCACAGACAGACAATAAACACAGACTTGTAATTTAGAGAAAGAGATTCATATTATGAGGCAACTAGTAAATCTGTCAATGTCAGTATGTATATATATGATGGTGCACAACCTCATTTAAATATGTATGCACTTTATTGGGGGATGTATTTGATTGCACTGATGACGCCAATGGGTGAAATTGGTCTGCTTTCTTGCTTTTATGTTAGGAAAATGCCATGCTGTTATGTAAAGGCTTAGTGTAATTAAATAGCCTGAACTAAATATGCTAGTAGTTTTTTTTTACGTGTGTGTGTGTGTGTGTGTGTGTGTGTATATATATATATATATATATATATATATATATATATATATAGATATATGTGTGTGTGTGTGTGTGTGTGTGTGTGTGTGTATATATATATATATATATATATATATATATATATATATATATATGGTGTGTGTGTGTGTGTGTATACAGAAACACAAACACACACACACATATATATATCTTTTGTACTTTAAAATCTAGGCTTGAATTGTTAGTTTTGTTTCATCAATTACTAATTTAGTCTGTGCAGACTATGTTAGTGTGGGGGCGGTAAGGAAGTTTTTTCATTGCCTTGATGTTGCATTATCTCAGTATAGTTAGATGTGGCAGTACAAGTTGGCTTGCCCCCTAAAAAAACTCTTTTGTGTTTTTCCAAGTTTCGATTGATACAGTTTTCATTAGGATTGTAAGATAAGGTAATAGTGAGTGTAAGGAAGTTTCCCCTTTCCCCCACTGTTGTGTCATCTTGGATTTAGTATATTTAGAGATGTGTATGGGGAGGGGCTGCAGTCAATTGTTTTGGTGTGATCACACGCACACACACTCACATGCAAAGTACTGTATCATTTTCAATTCTCCCACTGCAAGTAACACAACTTACACACAAATACATGAAACTGTTCCCTCAGGTACTTAAGAGATTGCTGCATCAGTACCTGAAGAAACAATTTGTGCAAACACAAAAATCCTCTCTGTTTCCTAATAAATGCTTTTGCGGGGAGATCCCTTACAATCCCCTCTGCGGAGAGTTTCACCTCTTCCTTCCTTTCTTTAAGTTGTTATCCTCACTTCAGGGTCACTATGCTTAAAGAAAGAGCAGTACTTTAAAAAATACTAAAATAGTTGTTGCTGTTTCTCTGGGATGCCAGTGTCAGAGTAAAGCTAAGGCAGTTGCATGAAGGTAAAACACATTAACAGCAATCTTTCGTAAGCAAGCAAAGACAAAGACATATTAACACGAACAAGTGAACTGAAGCAAAATAAAAGTCAACAAGATAACTCTGAGTACAATTCATGTGTTCAAGGTTAAACAGATATCATATACAAAATATAGTATATATGAAAACGATTATGTAAACATTCGATGCATTATGGTTCTGCACACTAGAATTACACTGTGGTGCTGTTGCTTATTGGGCTGTATTTTGAGAATGTATTCTGGTATTTTTGTTTTATGTACTGTCAGCTCCACTAAACTTATGGCCTGTTTATTTTTTTTTTTGGACAGATGCTAAATGCTTTTTATACATGGTAGGAATCATTTGGCTGGATCATTTGGGAAATTCTATGTTCTTATCTGCAGAGCATTGTTGGGAACATTTCTTCAAAAAGAGTATATTTCTCCATTAGCAGTCTAGCACTGTACGCGAATCATGAATTTGGAGACAGAAAACAGAAATTGATTTACTGCCTCATGAAGTGCTAGTCAGAGTGAGTAGAAGTTTGAAATTTCCAACAGGATGATTTACTGGGGTCTATGTTACCAGATCAAAACTTTAGTTACTTGAATACTTAAAGAGCGATCTGGTAATATCGAAATTCAAAAACCGCGAATGGCTGATTTCATGCAGGGAAAGAATTCCCTTGGTCGTTATGCAGATTATGCCCTTTTGCTCAATGTACAGCGATCTCGGAGTTGGTATATTTAGTTAGGGGGTGTGGGGGCCACTAGATTTGGGTTTAAAAGTTTTTTTTTTCATATGGCCAAGGGAATTCTTTCCCTGCGTGAAATTGTCCATTCGTGGTTTTTGGATTTTGATATTACCAGATCGATCTTTAGGTATTCGAGTAACTAAAGTTTCAATCTGGTAATATAGACCCGTTTACAGTTGTGATATGATGGGATGTTTTGGTGAAGGAATAGATTTGGACTGATTGAATTGGCTAGGGAAAGAGCCTAAAGAAGCACTCATACTTTGTATTGGGTGTCTTACTTTTGGACTGGCAGGTGATTGTTCAGCATTACGTATTCCGTCCACATTGTCATTGTCATCATGTCCTTTTATCCTGTTTTGTACATGGGATTAGAGTGTCACATCAACAGTGATACAGGAGAAATTATTGTTGAGTACTGCAAGTAATGTCAGTGAGGTGAGTTTTCATATGCAACTCTGCAAGAAGGTACCAGTATTACAAGGGCTGTGTAAATCCCACCTTGTCAAGCTTAGTAGGATAATGGAAGCCCAAGGGGAGTGACACACACATTCTGTATAACCGAAAAAAACAATTTAGTAGCACTTGGGTTATACACCATCTACAGTGTGAAACCCATAAGACGACACAAGTAGTACTGGGTGTGTACACTATCTGCACAATCCAACTAAGTTGCACGATATCAATTTCACAAGGATTGTGGCACAGTACCCAGACTGTATCCCGCTCATCATGGTGATGTTAGTAGCAGAAAGGTGGTACAACATCCACCACATTGATCTTAGCTGGACGATGCCTAGAAGACGGAAGATTGTAGCCTTCATCCTAATTGCTCCAAAAAGAAGATTCCAATATGACAATCCCAGTAGAATGATGCAAGTAGTGTGGGTTAATGTACAAGCCACTCTATCCAGCAAAGCCGGATGATGTCAGGACAGGAAGTACTGATCTGCACCCATCCAGTTCAGTTTAGCGTGGTGGTATCAGTTCAGGGGGAAGAATATTTATGACCTAATATATTCATATCAGCAGGACGTCAGTGGTAGTGATTCAATGCACACTATCTTCCTCTTCATCTCAATGAGATGAGCCAGTACCACAAACTGTTCATCACTCAACTTATCCATTCATTAAGGAGTATGTAGGTAGTATGAGTATATAGTTCCATGTGTCCTCAACACAAAAGGATGACATGGCCCCATCTGTGCCATCTCACCAACATAGCACACGTACAGCATTTAGCCTTTGTAAATCAACTGGAGGATGTGTATAGCACATGGATTATTCAGCACTGCCCCAGTCCAAATCATTATTATGACGTCAGTACTTGTAGAACGAAGAGTCTGCTGTTTTGTAATATCAGCACAAGGATGCAAGACTTACGGGGACTGTGCACCACATAGCCTTTCTAATCCTAAAGGATGATGCCTGTTGTTCAGGCTGTACACACCACCCATCCTATTCAGCACAGATGACTAATGCCTGCAATAAGTACAACATAATCTCATCCAGCTCCTCAGGATAGTCACAGTGGTATAGTGGCAGAGACCTCCTCACCCTAGCCAATCCTCCAGGATGGTACCAGATCCACAGCACTACACCTGTCTGACTGAGCAAGGTGATGCCACTGTTACAGGGCCTGTGAGTTTTCCAGCATATCCAGCCCAACAAGATGATGGCATGTACACCACTGGAACTAAGTGGGTTGATGCCAGTAACACAGGAGCAGTGTCCCATCAGCTCCCTGCAAGCCAGGTGGATGATACCAGTGACACTTCGGTCTGCACTACTTCCTCTTTCCAACCTAGTGGGATGATGATGTTATCACAGGTGTTGTGCACCACCTCCTTTCTTATGTAAATGGATAGTGATAGGTGTTGAGGGGCAGTGCAACCCCTGCCATACCCATTTTATCAAAATTATGTCTGTATCATTGGTGTTATGCAGCTTCCATTTTAAAAAATGTTTCAAAATGATTCTTCATTCATTGTGCCTGTGTACTACCCACTGCAGTAGCCAAAGGAATGATGACATTAGAACAGGGTTATTGTGCCAGCCAACCTAACCAATGGTGGAAGATGATTTCAGTACAGTAAGGATACTTTCCTCTTTCCATATCCAGTCCAATCATACCATAGCATTGCTACAGGGTCCATGCATGACCCATCCTTTCCCACTCATTGAGATGATACCAGTACCAATGCTGATCTGTGGTACCCACTGTATCCAACGCAGCAGGATGTCCTCTAGAATCAATTGGGCAGGGATGTATGCCACTACCAGCCATATAAAAAGTTCTATCGTTACCATCAAACTACAATTCTCAGACCACCAGCTGCAAGAATGGAGAGCTGCACCTCTGACCCTATTGATCCCACTTGAATGATAGTGGTACTATTGCTTGTAATTCAACCAGCCCATGTAACCCTATAGAATGATGCCAGTAATACTTGAACCAGTCATCTCTACTTTGGACAGATTTTGGGGATGTAGGTATGGCCGGGCTGCACCCACCATACCCACCTCCCTTCTGTTCGATGACTGTCACGCATCATGTACATTGCCCTTTCTGCTGCAATACAGTGTTAATAATGCATGAGATAAAAACTCTCCTTCCCCCATGTGGAGAGTACTGGTGACTGCTCATGGGTTATGTAACTATTAAACAACTTCTCATATGAAGCACTGTAGTATCAGGGAGATGAAAGCTTTTCTGAACAGTGGGTAACAGTACATCATCATCATCATCATCAATAGGATTATTGACATCTACAAAGCAGATGAGAAGCAGGATCTCTACTGATCAGTACTGGGTAGATCTGTGTTAGGGATATTGATGTCTGATGTCACAGGAAACACAGTATTGCAAGCTGCTTGCAACCGGAATGTAGGAGTTGTTCTAGATTTGAAGAAAGATTTTCATGTAACTATGGAACAACCTAACAAACGGGGAGGAGAGATGGCTGTTTGGGTTTCTGTTAGAGCTGTCAGGTAATACAAGTAGGAGCTGACCTGTAGAGAGGCAAGGAGTCCAGTTACATAGCATGTGGCTCTTGTCGAAGAATGCTGGCAGGGCAGAGAAGTCGAAGCTGCTGTCTTTACTCAGGAAAAAGAAACTTCAGTGTAATGTCACCATCTAGTAGAAGCAGAAGGATTCTGAATCTGGTTTTTAAGGTGACCAGACTTTTTAGCCAGTTATGTTTGAAAAGAAAGTAAGGGTAATGAATATGTGAATTTTAAAGGAAAATAGGCAGCAGGATCTGAAGGCACAGAGTACACCTAATTGGGGGGGAGGCAGGGAGAGGAATGGAAGAGTAGAACTACAGTATGGAGTGTGGGAATCATTTGTAAAATGTTGGAACTTTTAAGTAAGAAATTAGGATGGAATTGTTTAGAGAATATTTATAGATCCATAGATCTCTTTTTCTTTATGAAATGTGTAACATGTTTCTAAGGGGACATTCATAAGAAAGAGAAGACTAACCTTCCCGCAAGTGGAAAATCAGGGTGTAGTGGTAAGAATGTTTTAAGAGTAGTTGCATTTTGGACTTACACAATATGTAGTACTCTTATTTGACCCGCATTGCACTCTCCACTTCCTGCAGTATTTGGGGTCTGTATCAGCCAGACTAGCCTTCCTCAAAAGGATTATACCAGAAAATCTGGATTTTGCATGGATGGTACATAATCCTTCATCTTTGCATTCTCACTCAAAAGTGTGTTGTCAGTAGGACCCTAGCTCTGCACCCTACCAGGCCTACCCAGATATGACTTGATGTCTGCAGCATTTGATCTAATTTTATCCTAGTTATCATTCATCACGTATTTGTCTAGGATCCAACATCAGATTCAAGTTGGAAACACTTAGACGACAGCTTAGCTCAAGCTCCTCCCCTCCCATAATGCTCTGCTGCCCTCTGATCCCTCAGATTTCATTTGCCACTATTAAAGCCAGACAAAGATTGCTCAGCTCCTCTGAGATTCTGTTTTGAAAATACAGTATGTTTATCTTTTTGGGTTTTTCATCTTACTTTTCTTCTTACTTTTCGTAGTTTACTTCAGGTTTTTCACATGAGTTCGCCATCATTGTTCCACCCCTCCAGTTTGTTTGGCGTTTGGCCCCTCTGACCTCAAGAGAAAGGCAACCTCTTCCTCCTCTGCTGGATAGGCTTCAGGTAAAAAGTCTAGGCTGTTGGATCCCAGATCCCCAGAGCTGACTCCAGCCTTGGTGGTGTTGGATCCAAAGGTCTTGGATCCGAGGTCCTCCAGAGAGTCGACGCACGGGTTAAACACCTCCAGATTGAGGCCTTCAGATCAGAGTCAGAGCAGGCCTGTCAGATCCGAGACCCATGCTGGATCCTATTGTCATTGAGGACCTTTCCTTGGATCCTCCATGAGGGGACCATTTGTTTACCTCTCTGTGAAGGATCCATTCCCTGGACCATCAGAGAAGACCCTCAGAGTTCTGACATAGGTCTCCATCTAGGTCCTCTGTTTCCTTCCAATCTTCCAGGAGCATCCTTCGTTCTAGTACGGATAGTATGATGCAGTCCTTTTTAAAAGCTCATATAGAGTTGTGGCTTTTGGCATCCTCAGCCCATCAGACTAGGGAGCCTTCTCCTACTCCCGGTTATTTTCTCCTCGTCCAACCCAGCAGGGTTTGGACTTAAGGGAGCTGGCACACTGCAGGGAGGAGGTAGGGGCTTCCAGGGCACCCTTTATCCCTACCCCATCAGAGTCTATGGCTAGTTCTGCTCTCCCTCCATCAGGGCAGGAGGGGCCAACGGTTTGGGTTGTTGCTCCAGAGTCTGTGGGGGTGAGTTCAGGTTTGGGTCTTTCTGACTGCTCTCTCCCCCTCGGCATAGCTCTCAACCTTCCATCTCCAAAATGGGAACACTAGCCCTCATTATGTGTAACAAATGGGCAAAATGTGGAACACGTAGTAATGGCTTACTAACAACTTCAATTAGTAAGGTCATATGGTGGTTAATATATGCTGGCTTTAATTATACAAAAGATCTTTTAATGAATTAATATGATTCATTTCTATTTACCATGGATATCAGTTAAAAAATTCCTAACTCTGAATGTGTGACAGACCCTGTATGTGGAACTTTGAGGAACATGAACTTTTTAAGACCCAAAATGAGGTACATTCCTCGCAATGAGGTACATTTGAGAGTTATGACCCTCATTGCTTCAGTTGTCGATAGCTCTGGTCCGGCCTTCTCCTGAGGGTTGGAGGTCCTGGCACGGTCTGCTTCTTCCTCTCATATGGTGTTGTCAATGGGGGAGGGGGCTTTGTCCATTCCTTCTGCATTCTGGGTGGTGGAAAGCTCTCTCTCGGCTACCAGAGCAGCCTCTCCTGCTTACCAGGCTCCATTCCAGCCTCAGATTTTAAGTGGACCCACTCATCCTGCTCCTGCTCAGCCCATTCGATCTAGCCTCTGGGGGAGTTATCCCTATCGGGTTCCCCACCTCTTCCAAATCTTCCCCAGAGCATCCCTTTTAGGAAATGCCTTGGAAAAGGACATGTAAGAGGATACATCTTGACTCCCCAATGGAGTCTCTCATGGAGGACACGGATATCGATGAAGGGGACAGGTCCCCAAGGTCACCGCCTGATGATGTCTCCTTTGGAGACATCCTGGAGATCCTTAAGGTCAAGGGTGGTTGGTCTGCCCAGCTCCCATCCTCAGAGGAAGCTGTGTTTCTGGAGGTTTTTGGAATGGGCCCATCTACCTCTTGGGTATCCCCCCTGTTGACCCCTTGATCAGTCTCTTTGCCAGCAAGGCATGAAAGGAACCCAACACAGTGGAGCCGTTGCCCAAGTTTTTGAGTCCCCCTTCCATCAAGACCTTTTGGTCCAAGGCAGTTTTGGTTGATGTGATTGTTGTAGCTGCCACCACTAAGAAAGAGCTGGTGGAACAGAGTTCATCTGTCCATCCTCCCAGTCGTGAGTTGAGAGCGACGGACAGATTCAGAAACCAGGGGTTCACATCAACTTTGTTTAGCCTGCAAGCCTTAAATTACCCAACACATTTTACCCACCTTCAGTGGGATTTGATGAACGAGCTTACCACTTCCCTCTCAGAATCCATGCCAGCAGAGGACTTTAAGACTGTTTCTCCCACGCTTGCCACTCTCACATCTTTAGCTAATTCATCCATGCAGTTGATATCTAATGCTGCAAAAGGTACCTCATGGGTGGCAGGCACAGGCATCACCATCAGGCATCATGCCTGGCTTTGCATATGTGGGTTTGCGGAGGCCTTTAAGGTGTCATTCACCAATGCTCCCTTCGATGGTTCAACCCTCTTTAGACCAACTGTAAAGGAAACTTTAACCCGCAGTGAGCAAGAGGGGAAGACACTGTTGGCTGTAGGGATCAAGTTCTCTACCCCTCAAAGGCCCTTTTCCAAGACTCAGTGAGGGACTAAGAAGATTTGGTTCAGTAGGTTGCAGTCTTCCTTTCAGGAAGCTCAAGAGGACTCCTCTTCCAGGGGATGGGGAAGAGGTTTCAATGGTCGACCCCACCCTTTGGGCAGAGGAGGCCTACAAAACCAGGGCTCCAAAGAACCCTTCTCTGAGAAGCCCTTTCAGCGCTCCTGAAGTGCTGCCCAACTGTCACTCCCTGGAGGCAGTCGTGGGCCATTACCTTTGCACCCTTTGACCCAGGCAAACATCACTACCAATCAGTGGGTGTTAAGAATTATATCCAGGGGCTACTATATTCCCTTTTAAGACCCTCCGCCAAGAAGCAGAACTCTCACCAATGTGCCATCTGATCAGAGAGAGTTAGCCTGTCTAGCGGTGACCAACCTCATTCTAAAAAGACCATCCAAAAGGTTCTCACAGGACAGAGAGGATCTATAACTTACTCCTGCTTATTTTTGGTGCCCAAGAAAGCAGGGGACCTGTGTCCAGTTCTGGACCTCAGTCATTTAAATCTCTCAGTCAAGAAGTCAAAGTTTCAGATGGTCAATGTACAGTCCATTGTGCCCCTTCTGCATAAGAATGACTGGATGTGCTCTCTGGATCTCCAGGACGTGTACTGTCATATCAAAATAGGCAGGCAGTCAAGGAGATTTCTCTGCTTTCACATAGCAGCTGATCTATGGACTCACCACAGTCCCCCGGGTGTTCACCAAGTATGTAGCAGTGGTAGCAGCTCATCTCAGGCTGCAGGGATTCCAGATGTTTCCCTACCTCGATTATTGGCTCCTCACAGCTCCCACACAGCATCAACTGGTGGAGACCACACAGTTACTTCATCGTCTTTTCAATCAGGTCGGAATCACAATGAATTTTGCCAAGTCTTCTTTTACCCCATCTCAACATCTGGAGTTCATTGGCACTCAGTTGGACACTGCCTTAGAGACTGCAGCTCTCCCCATTCAATGCATGCTTCTTATCTGATCTATCGTACAGTCTCTTCTGGAGCAGACTCATCCTCCAGTATCTCTCATTCTCAGAGCCTTAGGGTCCATGGCAGTGGCCATTTATTTGGTTCCACTGGCCAGGTACAAGACGAGAGTTCTGCAGTTGACCCTGGCAGTTCAGTGGTCTGCTCTGTCTTATCCTCTGTCAGTTTCTATACGGCTTACTCCAATATGCCGACAACATCTGTCATGGTGGATGCACTCTCCAGACCTCCTAGCAAGTAGGTCTTTTTCTCCCCTTACTCCAGAAGCCACAGTGACCACGGTTCTTCCCTCCTAGAGGTGGGTGGGTGCTTCCTGGAGAAGACTGTCCAAGGAACGTGGTCCCCCAAACTGCACAGCAATGTTCTGGAGATGAGAGCAGTCCTCCTTAAGTTGCAAACCTTTCAGGACTGCCTTCCTGTATGGACAATAGCAGTGCACACAGAGAACATGGCAGTTGTGTGGGACATAAACAAACAAGGGGGCACACATTCTTGTCTGCTTGTCGAGAGGCCACAATAGTCTGGGAGTGGTTAATGTCCTTGGGGTGCTTTCTCCTTGCAATGCATATTCCCAGAGCATCCAACATGCTGCAGACAAGCTGACCAGGGCTATTCTGACCCTACATGAGTGGTCCCTGAATCCACTAGTAGTGAAGCAGATCTTCCATCAGTGGGGCCAGCTGAGCTGTGATCTGTTTGCTTCCCCTCTCAACCAGAAATGCAGCAGCTACTTCGTTTTGATCCGCCCAGAGGGGGAGTCCCCCAGGGACTCTCTAACTCATGATTGGCCTGCGGGTCTTCTTTATGCCTTCCCTCCATTACCACTAATTCCAAGAGTTCTTCAGAAAGCAAGACACCTAAGGATGCAGTTAATTCTCATTGCCCCCTTCTAGCCTCGGCAGGTGTGGTTCCCTCTTCTACAGTCTCATCTGAAGCACTCCCCTTGGGTTCTTGATCAGGTTCTCGATCTGATTTCTCATCCATCACTCCATCCACAGCCACATCTGCAGACCCTCCATTTGACAGCTTGGTTTGCCCAATTCCAGTGATTTTTGCTAAGTCCAGGCTTGCATCTCCTGTGAAGGACATTATTCTTGCTTCTCAGAAATCTTCTGCCAAGAGAGTTTACAGGAGTAAGTGGAAGGGATTCTCTATCTGGGCTAAAGGTTGGAATCTGGATCCATTTTCAGATCCTATTTCAGACATTCTTCTTTTCCTGGCTTCCGTCTTTCAGGAGGGTGCAAGTTTTCTGTGAGTAAAGTCCAAATAGCTATTTCTAATTTCTACCTTAATGAAGAACCTACTTTCTCTTCTCACCTCTGCAAGGCTTTCTTGAAAGGTGTCTTTTTATTGCATTGCCGAGTCAAGGATCCTTCTCCACTACAGGATCTTGCTTTGGTGCTGCAATCTCTGACTTGAGCCACTTTTGAGCCTGCCGCATCCTGTGATACCAGATTTTTTTTCATGGAAGACTGCCTTTTTGGTGGCAATAGCTTCAGTGAAAAGAGTATCAGAGTTGCAGGCTCTTACCATCAAGCCTCCTTATTTGATATTCCATAAAGATAGAGTGGCCTTGAGACCCAGTCCTTCCATTATGCCAAACATGGCCACTGAAGCAAACCTCAATCTGTCTATCCAACTCCCAGTGTTTTTTCCCCAAGTATGCTAACAAAGGGGAATACATTCTGCATACCTTAGATGATCATCGACAGATTCATTTTTATTTTCACACAACTAAGTATTTTCTTCTCTCAGACCAATTGTCTGTGGCCTTTTCAGTCAACAGGAAGGGCCGAGCTGTTTCAAAAGTTACCATTTCCCACTGGATTTCCCAGTGCATCTCTTACATCTACTCCTCCTATGGTACTCCTTTGCCTGGACCAGTTAGGGCTCATTTACCAGGCCAATGGCTACATCATCGGCCTTCTCAGCTTGTCCACCACTTCAGTCAAAAGCATGCTCTGCAAACTAAAAACCTCATCAACAGCAGCCGACATACTCCCCAGCTATTTCTTGAAACTCACAGCAGATGCTATTGCTATCCCAGTCTCCACTCTCATAAACAGATCAGTTGTTGAAAACTATGTGCCCAAACTCTGGAAAATATTCTATGTTACACCCATACATAAAGGCAGAACCTCCACTGAACTTAATAACTACAGACCCATTACTTTACTCTCCCCCCTGGCCAAAATCCTAGAAAAATGCATCCATACCCAGATGCTAAACTATCTCCTAGACAGCAACATCCTGTCACCTACTCAGCATGGTTTCAGACCTGCCCATAGTACCACTACAGCCCTCCTCTGCTTCACAGACACAGTAAACCATCTCAAAAATGAAGGCCTACAAGTGTCAACCCTTTCTTTGGATATGTCCAAAGCATTTGACACAGTCTCACACCAAATCCTGCTAAACAACCTAAACCAATATCACCTATCAAATTCCACTCTTACCTGGTTCCAAAGCTACTTAACTGACAGGTACCAAGCTGTGAAATATGAAAATGCTCTCTCTCCTCAGCTGCCCATAACTATAGGAGTCCCACAGGGTTCTATCTTAGGACCACTACTATTCACAGTCTTCACAAATGACCTCCATACCTCCACACAGCATGCATCTATAATTCAGTATGCAGATGACACTGCCTTAATCTGTGCTGCACAAAACATTCCCACCCTCCTGCAAACAACTCATCTAGCATTCTCTGACATTGAAAACTACCTTACCAATGCCCAACTTTTCCTCAATCCTAAGAAAACTCAGCTTATGATTATAACCAGTTCTAACAAAAACACTAACAGTCAATTCACTATCTACTCCACAAATGCTACTCCAATTGCTCCAGTGGCACAGGCTAAGCTATTGGGAATAACCATAGACTCCCACCTAAAATTTGATAGTCATCTCAACTTAACTATTAAAAAGTACATGTCAAACTGGGGTCACTCTACCGTATCAAACCATTTCTTACCAACAACACAAGATCAGTCATTGCTCGCTCCCAGCTTCTATCCACCCTACTCTATGCATCTCCCATTCTGACTAATCTCAACAAAACTGAACTAAGCAAAATGGAAGCCTGCTATAACAGAATTGCCTGCTTTGCTGCAAATTGCTCATATAGAACTCATCACTGTACTGCTTTGAGACAGCTCCACTGGCTTGAACTGCCCAACCTCCTAACCTACAATCAGCTCTGCATCTATCTATTACCTCCCCAGTAAGTGTCCTGCCTACAAAAACCTAGTACATCACTCAGCCAAAAGGCCTCTTAGATCATCAAGCAAACTACTACTAGAAGTCACCAACAGCTACAATAGCTTTGGAGATGCACTATATAGTTGTTCAGTGGTTAAAAAATGGAACTCTGTCCCCACTAGCATTCAAAACACATCATCCAAAGCCTCCTTTAAAGACCTCATCAGGCAACATCTCAAGCAAAGTTGGCAGTGCCATGATTGCTCCCCAGGCTAGTGAAAGCGGATAACATATACATACTAAATCTAGAGCACTTGATAATAGTTTTCAATCTTATTCACAAACACAGGCTAATCAACAATGTATGTACTGTACCTGTGTACTATGTATGTATTCTACCTATGTTCCAAATTTCAGCTGTACACCACAAATCTATTAATTAACCTTTATTTTTAAAATTAATATTTTTTTGTTTGTTCTCTCCACTATGTGCCGCATACCACTGTAAAAACATGTATCTTGTAATTTGTGTATATACTGATCATGTCTAAATAACTAAATGTGTCTGTAATTTTTCTTTATGGAGCTTTTCTCCCCGGGCCTCTGCTGAAAAAGGGCCTTTTCGGCTCAGTCAGACACCCCCGGTTAACAAATGTAAAATAAAATAAAATAAAATAAATAAATAAATCGTCAATTCTTGGATGACATTTGTGCAGCAGCAGCTTGGTCTTCCCCTCATATCTTTATTTCTCATTACAAGATTGACCTAGTTTCTAGGAGAAGGGCTTCCTTTGGCTTCACTGCTCTTTGGCATGTTCTTCCATTAGGCCATCCAAGAATGTTGGGTAGCTGGGGACTCTGACCCATATGTGATGAATGGTGATTAGGATAAAATCAGATTAATAATTATGTACTTACCATAACTTGGTATCTGTGTTATCCATAGTCACCATTCATCATGATCCCACGATCATTTCCCCCTTTCTGAGGGATTGGGAGAAAATTAGCTGGATCTTTTCTGGTGGCAGGTCTACTCTGTCTGTCTTCTTTCTCCAGGCAAACTTGATCTGAGGGGTTAGCGGGCAGCAGAGCATTATGGGAGGGGAGGAGCTTGAGCTAAGCCATTGTCTAAGTGTTGCCGGCTCGTTCCGATGTCAGATCCTAGACTCATACGTGATGAATGGTGACTACAGATAACACAGATACCAAGTTATGGTAACTACATAACTATTAATTCATACATTGCAGACATTAGGTGTTTCACAGCTCAATGGTACTAGCAGTACCTAGGCAATGTATTAGTAATATTAGTACCTGCACACCAGAATGGTACTAACAGTACTCATCTATGCAGCACAGATACTTGCTCTTCCACAGTAGGATGATTCAAGCAGTATTTGAGCTACAAATTGCACTGCCCCTCCTACTAAACTCATAAAGTTGCTGCCAGCAGCACTCAACAAAGTGCCTTCTGCTGGCCATTGGCTTCAGGATAGTGGTAGTAACACATGGGATTTGCAACATGAACTGCATCTCTTTCCAAGGAGAAGGATGATGTCACTAGAAATCAAGTAAGACCCTACTGTTACTCAGAATGGTACTCATATTTGATACTTCACTCACATTACTTACTCACAAGCAGAATGATACCAGCTATGTATAGACCTTTCCTTGTAAAATGAATATAATAGTATCCCAAGAAGATGATGCCACCTGAGGCATGGCTATTAGCTTTTACCCAGTAGGATGATGCCAGCTGCTCTAGTACTAGACACCACATATCCCAGCAGGATGTTCCCAGAAGCTTTTTTGCTGTAATACATTCTGCAGCTCAATCGGTTCAATGGTGGCAGCAAGAATTAGGCTGTCCATCACCTGATGTATCTCTTTCCCTGCAGGATGATTCCAGTACCACTGGTTTTATGCATTCTGTGACTACCTTTGTAGAATTCTACCAGTAAAGTATTCACTCTCAGGTTTATGAATTGCACAGTGCAATTAATTCATTGCTGAACCCTTGATACGTCTCTTATAAACTTTTAAATGCTTTTGCCTTAATAGATGTTTTGTATATTGCCACAATAACGTTGTAACCATGGAGCATTTCTCCTGGGGACTGTGCTGAAAAGGGGTTTTAATTCCCAGTCAGTCTTTCCTGGTAAATAATATAAATAAATAAACAAACAAACAAATAAATAAATAAATACATAAATGTAAGTAAACAATATTTGGGTTCTGCATGACTGTGTTATTCACCCAACCCATTCACAGACATATTTAAGTAACAGCACTCAGAGTCACCACCTTTTACATACACCGATGCTCTGTCTACCCATATAAACAGGGTTTTTCTGTATCCCAGAAGGTCCTGCAGTTATTCATACGCTGTTATGAATCTAGGATCGACAGTGAATTCAGATATGTGCTGGTAAAGCAAGGATTGCTGTAGTGCTATTCACAGAATGAAAGGTGATTACGTGAAAAACAGGAAGAAAAAGTGAATTCGTAAAGAGCTTAAGACAGTGATTTACTGAAAATTGATGGTTGCTAGTTAAGGATTAGTTAAGATCTAAAGGTGGAAACTGATTATGAAATACACAAGAGAATCATGGAGCAAAGCATAAATAGGTTTTAGACTACTCCTCGTGGTCTTATAATTCTGCAAGTCATTAATACTTGTCCGTGTGGGATTATATTGTAAGCCTGACAGTTTTGTAACTGTCAAGAAAATTTGTCACTCCATTCCACAATGTACATAGTCTGAGGGAACAGGCAGCCTGCTTTTACATCCAAAAAGCAAAACCTGTTGCCAGCCTCTGCTAGACTAAAAACAATTGAGACCAGCAACCTCTGACCTCATACTGAACTTTCACTAGTTTGCTATTGGCCTGTTTGCTTGTATGAGTTATTTCAGCTTTCAAACATGTTGCTTTAAATTACCACTATTTGCACAGAGCTACAGTGTAGATGCAGCCATCTTGATCCCTACCTGTCTTAATACCACCTGTCTCTGCCTACTCATATTATAGTGATGCAGAGTAGTGCAGACAGCTGCTAAGTGTTGTGCAATGAGTCACACTTCATTCCATGTATGCTCCTAGTAACCTCTAGTACCCTCAGATGTCCTACATTGTCTAAAGTAGCCTGTAATTGCTGTATGCTACCCAGAATAGCTTGTCGCTGCTCCCCATAGCTCATGCTTTCGAAGCAGTTTAGTAATTCTGCACTACTACCTATTGTCATGTTTGCAACATAACCCAAATTATTTAATTTATTTAGTTAGGCAGTATACTGCTACCAACTAATTTATCTTATTTACTTTATATAATAAACAGGCAGTATACCCTACCAACTAAACCTAATTTACCTGATTTAGTTCATGTAATAACGAATATACATAGCTACATTCCTCCATAATATAGCTCATTAACTACATATAGTAGTCAGTGTAATCCTAATTAAGTCTCAAAATCTCTGAACCAACATGTAAGGTCAGCGTGCTTATCTTCTGTTGCCAGTCTCATAGCAAGTACTGACTATGTGCAGACTGTGTAGTAACTGTCTCATGCTCACAGATAATGACGCCTACTCCACACATGAAATACTGTTTATATGTTTGTTTGTATTTATTTATAGAGCTATAATTCATAATGGGTATAGTATGTAAGCCCATACATTTGAATTTGATTTTGTTAATAAGGTGCAAGACCTGACAGTTATCTTTGATAACAGAAAAACAGTTAAAGACCAAATGTCAGCTATATTTAGGAGTTCTTGTTTCCATCTAAGGAATGCAATCTGAATCAAATACATTTTTCTTCCAGAGGACCTTTAAGTGGTAGTTCATAGTGTGGTCTCTTTGTGGTTGAATTAATGTAATTCTCTTTTCCCAGGGCTTCTGAACTCATATCTAGGGTGCCTGCAGCTAATGAAGAATTCTGCAACCAAACTGTTACGTATACTCATTAAAAACAACATGATGCCAGTTCTGTTTATCTTTATTGGTTACCAGTGTGGGCATGTGTCACCTCTAATGTTTTCGTGTTAGTGACTCTAGCCCTGTATGACCTGGATCCCTTCTTCTCCTGGCTACTTATGGGATAGACAGGCTCCTGCACTCTGATTTGGGGTTGCTGGAGTTTTTTAGGATCTGGCTAGACTCAAGTGGCCTTCTTTCATTATTTTTAGGTGCTGTACATTTGGAGTGTCTTGATTAAATGAATATGAGTTTCCCATACTTACTGTCTTTAAGAAGTCCCTTAAAATCAAAGTTTTTCACCATGAATAACATTCTGTATGTATACTACACATAATTTTTGCAGAGCCTTTACATGTTATAGGTTCATAGGTTGGTACTAGGCTATCAGCCCTAGGGCCTATACAAGCCTAGCCATGACAATTCCCTGGCTATTTCTTCCCGCAATATTTACTTCCCTGGACCCCTGTCTAGCAGAGCGACTGACGTGATCCCCGGCATGAATTTCCTATCTCCCGTCCAATTGGGAAGGTACTTTTTGAAGAGGGCAAAAGAGGTGCTCTGCTTGACATGTATGGGCAGTCTATTCCAGAGTCTGGGGAGTCTCTGGGTCAGGAACCTATCCTTCCAGCATGTTTTGTTCATTGTGATGACAAGGTTTAGATCCCTGAAGCATGTAGCTCTGAGGGATTGGGATTTCTTTAAGTGTAGCATGTCCAACAGCTCTGGGTTTGACATGGCCTTGTATGTTAAACAGAGATCACCTCTGAGTAGGCAATATGCGACAGAGTATAGCTGGAGTTTTTTTAGATGGTCAGCATAGGGCATCTGCTTTAGGCCTGCAATTCTTTTAGTGAGGTATTTCTGTGGCCTTTCCAGTTGTTGCAGATGTCTTGAGAGGTACATACCAAATGGGGCGTTGTATTCTATAATGGGTCTAATGAGGGGTGAGTACAGTGGGACAATGACCTCCTTCTTTCTGGATGAAAAGCTCTTAGTGATGAGGTGTGCCACATAGAAGGATTTCCTGACTGCTGTGGCAATGTGGTTATTGAAGGTGAGACCACTGTCCACCTGTGTCCCTAAGTCTCTTATCACACTTTCGGTGTTTAGTGTACTGCCACCTATGTGGTAATTTATGGGTACATGTTTTTTCCCAAAGGGAATAACTATACATTTCTTGGCATTGAGCTTGAGCCCATGGCTCTGGCATCAAGCATCCATTTCTGTAAGGCCCTTTTGTAGAGTATCCACATCATTTGGGGATTCAATAATGGCTCCCAGTTTGCAGTCATCTGCGAACTTTTTTAGCCAGAGTCTCTTAATGTTGACCTGTACTTCAGAGAAGTAGATGCCAAACAAGAGAGGTCCCAGGACTGAACCCTGAGGTACTCCACTTGTTACTTGTCTGGAGCTGGATTTGGAGTTAGCTACTTTTACAGTCTGGGTTCTGTCAGTAAGCCAGTTGGCAACTCATTGGGTGACATAGGGATTACTGCCCAGCTTAGCAAGTTTATCTATGATTCCAGAGTGGGGGATGGTGTCGAGGGCCTTGGCGAGGTTCAGATAGGCTGTGGGGACCGCCTTACCCTCGTCCACAGCTCTGGAAACTGATTTGAAGAAGTCAGTCAGGTTCAGGAGAAAAGATCGGCCTTTCACAAACACAAACTGGGTGGGGTCCAGTGTTTGAAGGTTGCCAATGTCTTTCTTTATAAGTTCCATGATAATACGTTCCATGTCCTTGCAGATCAGGCTCATCAGACTGATGTGGCAGTAGTTCCCTGGATCCAAGGTGGATCCCCCCTTGTGGAGTGGGATAAATGTAGCTGTGCGCCACTCAGTGGGCACGGAGCCTGAGGTGAAGCTATGATTAAACATGACGCTTAGGTGAGCTGCCAGTTCATTTTGTAGTTCATGCAGTACACAGCCCGGGATGTCGTCTGGTCCCATGAATGCTGTATTCTTAGCTTTGGAGAGTGCTTTTTACCTATGTGGCCATTATTACTGGAATTTGCCAATCTTTCGGTATTAAGATGGGCCCTTTAGGGGGTGAGAGGATTTTTCTGTTGCTTTTCTGTACATTGAATGCTAAGCACATTAATAAACTTGAATTCAGATTTGAAAAAATACCATTCCAGAGTTCCTGTTTAATTTTAAGTTGTTCAATTAATTTTGGACAGCGGAGTGGTGCAGCGGTAGCATTGTCACCTCACAGCAAGAGGTTCTCTGGTTCAGTTCTCAGCTGGGGTGCCTTTTGTGCAGAGTCTGCATGTCCTCCCTGCATTTGTGTGGGTTTCCTCTGGGTGCTCTGTTTCCTCCCACGTTATAAAGACATACATCTGGAGCTTTTCTCCCCTGGCCGCCATTGAAAATTAGCTTTGTACCAAGTCGGACTTTCCCAGTTAACAAATGTTAAAAAAATAAATAAAATAGTCAAAGTATAAGAAGACAAAATGGTATAATAAATACTGTAAGTCCATAATTATGCATTTTTCAGGAAAGCACTCAGATAGAGCACTCCATTTATTCATCAATCAGTGGAAGAAAATGCAAAGAATGGAGTACAATAGAGCAATAACTGTTCAAGCTGCAGAGTTCTACCCCTTTGCCTCATCTCACCAGTGCAAGTGTAGATGTGTGGTCTCCATTTTGATGCACACATGCTCTGAACGAATATACCAACAAAATGGCATATTCAGCCCTTAATCAGTTATTAATTCTAGCATTCTCCATTCTATCCTGGGGTGGACGATGCTAGTGTTACTGAGAGGGTTTCAGACAAGAGTGGATGAGTTATTAATGAGGGGAAGGAGGATGCTGTGGTTTTAGAGCAGGTGACTCTCCCATGATGCTCCTTAAGGTTACAAAGCACAAGAAACAACATGGAGCAGAACCAGAGTGAGCAGAACTACAGGAAGGGCCTGGGCAAGAAGTGAGACTTGTATTCCAACAAGGGCCGGAAAAGCGGAGGCATGTACAAAAGCTGATATTAGAGCAGGTTAATGCTCATACCACAGAAGGTACTGTTCATGATTTCAGTGGCTTCAAGTTGTTTAATTACATGTAACTTTAACATTTCTCCATTTTATGGGGATTTACTTTGTAAGGGTTTTACATTTATTACTTCTCCAGGTTTAACTTTGTTGGACATGTGTTGGAGTTGAAGTTATACATTTGCAAACTGAATTTAGCTTTAAGTTTTAAGGATGATGTGACTAATACCACATCAAAGAAGAGGTTAAGCAGATCTAGTGTTTACAACCCCCACCACCACCCCACAGTGTTTACAACCCCCACCCCCACCCCACAGTGTTTACATCCCCCACCCCCACCCCACAGTGTTTACAACCCCCACCCCCAGGCCACACTGGTTCCTTTCTTAGCCACCTATGAGAAGGTTTGTGAGAAGCACTTAAGGTTTTAGCAACAAAAGTTAAAAGGAAATGTTTTAATTTAACAGCTGATGAGATTACACTGATGAACAAATTAATTAACAACAGGTATGTAAGGACTCTGAAACCTGATAAAAGAGTGGGAACTGTGATTATGGACAGGTTTTTGTTTTCCCTGAAAATATTAGATTACCTTAATAATGGTGAACTTTTTGTGTGTGGGGGGGGGGGGTCACTAGAAATGAGAGCAGTATTGCTTATCACCAGATTGACTTATAGTTGGAAGATATTGTATTTAGCCAAGACATGGACAGTACTTTGTTGAATTTTTGAAAGTAACTAAACCAGTTATTCCAGGCATATTTGGTATTCTGAAGGTTTACAACTCTATCTAGTATCCTCCTCTGCAACCTATTGTAGCAGCATGAGGATCTAAGACAGATCTTAAGGCCAAATTTGTGGATGAGTCTTTGAAAAAAGTTTTTTCAACAAGTATCACCTCCTAAGAGACACCTGGCACTTTTTGAAGGAATTTCAAAAAGCGGATTATGATGATGAATTTATTTTTGAAATGGTTGATGTTAAGGTTCATTTTTTTTCAATTATTCCTTACCACTTGGGTTTACAATAGTCCAATGAAATGTCAGTTCAGGGTATGTACTTTAGTAGAAAACAATTAGTTTGTTAGTTGAATGTATGGATGTTGTTTTGTCTAACATTTTTTATCAACAGTTCTACAAACAAATCACAGGAATGGCAGTGGGGGGCTTCAGCAGCCCTTGTCTTTGCCAATGTTGTTTTCTGCTAGTGGGAGAGAGAATTTGTTATTTCCTCCAGTTTTTATAGTATTCTCAAGTTATACTTACACTACCTTGATGAGATATTTATTTTATGGTCAAATAGCACGTCTTCTTTGCATGACTTTTCATTTTATTAACGTGACTACCATTTTTGACATTTTAGGGGTAATTTAATACAAACTAAATTTGTTTATATTATGTAAAAATTTGTAAAGACAAAGAGAAGAAAAGATTGTCATCAACCATTTTAGTAAACAAGCTTACTCTAATTTTCTGTTACATTATAAAAGTTTCTACCTACCATGGCAGAAAAGGAATGTTATTAAAGGACAAATAATTAGGTTGTCAAGACTGGTGTTCGACGATGAGGTAAAAATAAGTTGAATATTTTGGGTAAAATGTTTCTTGATAGCTGTTAGTCCAACAACTTAATTGCTTAAAGAAGAGATTATTCAAGTAGCTCTATATTGTTTCCCCACTTTTTTTTACCTGTGGGGTTAGTAACATTAGTAATAAAAAAACTATATTTACTAATAAAAAAACTACAGTTACTAATAATTATTGTAGTGCAATGATTTGTGAGTTTGATGTTGCAGCAAGGGATATTAGATCTATTTTAGAGAGAAACTGGAAAAATATTATTGAAAACCAGGCTTTACATTCCCTACTAGGGAAGGACCACATATGTTTTTTAGGAATGGGCTCAGTCTTAAAAAGTTGTTTGAAAGTGGAAAATGCACTTTTTGGACTGAACATGAGCAAATAAGGGTATGGCCAAATGTGATAGCTTTGGTCAATGTAGATATATTACAGTTTTTGATTATTCTAGGACAGTTTACCCTAATGGTAGGTTCATTTGTGGCACCAAGGGGGTGATGTATTTAGCATCTGTGTGTGTGTGACATGCCTGGCTTTCTGTGTGGGCAAAACAGAGAATGCTGTTAGGAAATGGATTTATCAACATATATATGCAATTAACAAGGGTGATAATTTAAATGTACTAAACAAATACTCCCAAGGATGTCCATAGGTTCATAGGTAGGTACTAGGCTATCATCCCTGGGGCCTATATAAGCCTAGCCAAAATTTTTTCCCTGGCTTTCGCCACCCAAGAAATTTATTTTCCTGCGCCGCTGTTTAGCAGAGCCACATAAGTGATCCCTGGGGTGAATTTCCTATTTCCCATCCAATTGTCGAGAATGTTCTTAAAGAGGACTAATGAGGAGCTATGCTTGACATGAATGGATAGTCTGTTCCAAAACATGGGAAGTCTCTGGGACAGGAATCTATCCCTCCAGCATGTTCTGTTTATTGTGGTGGCAAGGTTTAGGTCCCTGAAGCATGTGGCTCGGAGGGATTTGGGTTTCTTTAGGTGTAGCATGTCCAACAGATCTGGATCTGACATGGCTTTGTATGTTAGGCAGAGGTCGCCTCTGAGTAGGCGATAAGCGACAGAGTAGAGCTGGAGTTTTTTGAGATGGTCTGTGTATGGCATCTGTTTGAGGCCAGTAATCCTCTTAGTGAGGTATTTCTGTGGCCTTTGTAGTTGTTGTTGATGTCTTGCGAGGCACATGCCAAATGGGGCATTGTACTCTATAATGGGTCTGATGAGGGATGAGTAGAGAGGAACAATGACCTCTTTTTTTCTGGAGGTGAACCCCTTTGTGATGAGGTGTGCCATGTACAATGATTTCCTGACTACTGTGGCGATGTGATTATCAAAGGAGAGACTACTGTTCACCTGTGTCCCAAGGTCTCTTATCACACTTTCGGTGTTTAGTAGGCTACTGCCTATGTGGTAGTTCATGGGTACCATGTTTTTCCCTAAGGGGATGACAATGCACTTCTTGGCATTGAGCTTGAGGCCATGACTTTGACACCAAGCATCAGTCTCAGTGAGGCCCATTTGTAGTATGTCCACATCAATAGGCGATTCTATTATGGCACCTAGTTTGCAGTCGTCTGCGAACTTAATTAGCCAAAGACCTGCTTTATTAGCCTGGACATCTGAGAAGTAGATGCCAAATAGGAGAGAACCCAGGACTGAGCCCTGTGGTACTCCACTTGTCACTGGTCTGAAGTTGGATTTGGAGTCGGCTACTTTCACTGTGTGGGTTCTGTCAATGAGCCAGTTGGCCACCCATCCTATGACATAGGGATTTATGCCCAGTCTAGTCAGTTTATCTATAATTCCAGAGTGGGGTATGGTGTCAAAAGCCTTAGCCAGGTCAAGATAGGTTGTGTGCACCACCTTACCCTCATCCACGGCTCTGGTGACTGCTTCAAAGAAGTCAATCAGGTTTAGGAGAAATGACGTACCTTTTACAAACCCAAACTGAGTGGGGTCCAGAGTTTGGAGGTTACCTATGTCCTTATTTATAAGCTCCAAGATGATACATTCCATGGCCTTGCACACCAGGCTAATAGGGCGGTAGTTCCCGGGGTCCATGGTGGTGCCCCCTTTGTGAAGTGGGATAACTGTCGCTGTGCACCATTCATTAGATACAAAGCCTGAAGTGAGGCTATGATTGACATGGTACTTAGGTGGGGTGTCAGTTCATTCTGTAGTTCATGCAGAACGCAGCCTGGGATGTTGTCAGGTCCCATGGATGCTGTGTTCTGGGCTTTGGAGAGTGTGGTCTTTACATATGCAGCTGTGATTACAGGGGCTTTGCATTCTTCCGGTGTAGTGATGGGCCCTTTGGGGGGGTGGGGGGGGGGTGAAGTTTGCACTGAACCTATCTGCTAGGATGTTGGTAATATCAGTTGGTTCTGTATATCTAGTGCCATTGTACTGTAGCTCAGAGCAGATCTGAGTGTCACCATTGAGATTCTTGACATAGTTGTAGAATGCTTTGTGGTTGTCTTTAGAATCAGTGGTGATTTTATTTTCGTAACTAGCTTTGGAGGATTTTATGAGAGATCTCACTGAGGCTGACCAGGGAGTTCCTGCCATCAGGGGATTTTACTCTTTTTTTCAACAGCTTCTTCCTGCTGTTGTAGAGATTGTTTATGGCAGGGGAACACCAGATTGGCTTCCTTTTTTTGGAGGATAGCGTATTGGTTCTGTTGGAGATAGCACGATCCATGCACTCATGTATGTGCTTATACAATGCGTTTGTGTAGGACTCAGCAGTTGTACCTCTATTGTCCATCTGTATGGTTGTCATGAAGCATGCCACTTCTGTCTTAAGAAGCATGAAGTTTGCTTTGGAGAAGTTTTTTTACGGTGGTTTCCTTAATCGGGGGTGGGGGCAGGATATTGACGGTGTAGGGTGATTAGTTTGTGGTCGGAACTGACCAGTGAGGAGTTGACCTCTGGTGTGGAACATCAGTTGCCCATATTGGTAATGACCAGGTCCAGGTTATTGCTGCCCCTGGTGGGGGTATGGACAAGCTGATCCAGGGCGTTGGAATTTATGAATTCCAGAAAGCATTGAGCAAATGCGTTAGTACGTGAGTAGTTTTCCCAGTTGACGGTGGGGTAGTTGAAATCACCCATTATTAGGGTATTGGGCTGTACCCTAATATTATGCAGTGTATCAAGAAGCGTGGAGTGGCCATCCTGGGGTATGGCAGGGGATCTGTAACAAGCTACAACCTGGATTGCAGTCTTGCCCATTGTTAGTTGCACTTGGATAATTTTGGATGCATTATGTTGAGCAACTAGCCTGGAGGTGTGGATATCCTTAATGAATATGGACACGCCTCCTCCTTTAGTGTTTCGGTCCAGGTTAGGTGGCCAAAAGATGTGGTATGAGTTATAGTCTGGTAATGCAGGTGTGCTCTCTGGAGCCTTGAACCAGGTTTCCATCACTGCACAGATGTCGATGTTCTCCATTTTAAGGAGTGCCTCGAATGAGTGCATTTTGAGGTTTAGACTTCTACCATTGAGTAGCATTACCTCAGATTTTGCTTGCTTATACCTGCTATGGTGGTGAGTTTGTCGTTTGAACCTTGCCTAAAAAGGCACTATATGGGTGGAAAGAGCCTTAGCCAGTATCTGGAATCCCAGGGGCGACAGATGCAGGCCATCTCTGGCAAAGCATCGTGGTCTGTTGATCATGTCGTCCCAGGCAGACAGATACTGGATCCCCTTAGAATGACACCAGAAGCTTAGCCAATTGTTGAAGTCAATCATTTGTCCTTGTATTGTGATATAATTCTGGGTGATGGCAGGATGCTACTCAGGGCTAGAGTCATACCTGCCTGGGCTGCATAATCCGAGAGGTCCTCCATGTCTCTTTTCATGTAGTCCAGGGAGGTACGTATCAGGTCATTCACACCAACATGGACAATGACAGAGTCATATTTGTACTTGTTGTGGAGTGACCTGAGTGCTTGCATTAATTGGCGGATCCTGGCACCCGACAGGCAGCTGACAGTAACTTTCTCCTTGTTTAGCCTGGCGAGTGTGACATCAGTGTGCCTGACTATAGAGTCACCTATGACTAGTGTGTTGGGTACATTGTTTTGCCTTATGGGCTGAGGTTAAGTGGCACACTGATTTTGTGGACTATGTGTCATTTAGGTAGTGTTGGGGGGTGGTGGTTGCTTGCGTTTCAGCTTTTGAGGTCTCTTTTGTTTGGCCAGATTTTTGAGAGCCTCCATGAATGTAGGTGTGTGTTTTGTGTTACTATGTGTGGGTTTAGGTGATGTAGGTTTTGATGGACTATGTGTCGAGTGCGGTGTAGGTGTTTACCTTCTCCTCTTGACTGTCTAGTACAGTCTTGGCTGGAGAGAGCTTGGCTTCCAGTTTGGCTATATAAGTGCATCTCTCACAGGTTGTAGTGCTGGGTGGTAGGAGGAGAGGTTGTCAGTGTATATGAAGAAATTGCTACATTGCCCCTAAGATGCCCAGATTGATCAGGTGGACATGGGAAAATACCGGGAGCCGACCTTTAAACATGCCTGGATAGGTGCTTATTAATTTAAGTACTAAAAACTGTTTTCCTCTAGACAAGTGGTGAAAGTTGAGTGCTGCAGTAATTTGTAGATTATTTAGTCCTTACAATGAGTTTAACAAGTGCTGAGCACAAGGAAACAGTTTTGAGTCCTAAAACTAGAAAACTGTCTACTTCTAAGGGAAAATTAGAAGAACAGACTTTCTGGCACCAGAAATAGTTTAACCCTAGTTAAACAGAGCTGTGCAATGTGCAAAACCGTTTTAAACAGAGAGATGAAAAGGATAGAAATAGCCCAAAATGGCCAATAAAACTACAGATTCTGTGCTGAAACCACTCCTCCAGCGACAGATAGGCTGCTCAAAGTTCACCACTCTCACTGATAAACAGAGAACCTTCCTTCTATCTTAGTATGGTCTGGGCAACACAGAAACTACAAAACAGCCCAGAATTCAGCAAAATCTGAAAACCGGACTCTACTGGTTATAGAAAGGTGGGAAACGAGTAGAGAGAGACAGGATTTTTTTTGTTTGTTTTCTTACAAAATTAAAACATATACAGTAAAGCAAACACTTTTAAAGCATAAAAATGGCTATCACACTTGTGTGTGTAGCTCTCAGCAGTTCAACAGTCTTTAATGTGCTGGAAAAAGTGTTCCCATTTAATAGGGGGACAGTTGGTCTGCCCAGTTAGAGTTGAGTGAACTTTACTGGCAACTTTTGTTGGATGCAACCAATATGCCTGGAATCAATGATAAAATTTGTATTAATATTTTGTTGCTACTAAAGAGGGCAAGTAATTTGATGATTAAGAGGGTTTGAAATATTTTATGTATGGAATTGGAGTTTTAAAGTATTACAGTGTTTTGCTGCATTTTATTTATTGTAATGTTGGAATTGACCAATAGGTGGTGATAGTTGTTTATTATATAAGGGACTATTTTTATGAAGGCATTATCTGAGAAGTTCCATTTCTAATGTGGAAAGAAAGCACTAATTCTTATTTATAGGTTCATAGGTTCATAGGTTCATAGTAGGCTATCTGCCCTAGGGCATTTATAAGCCTAGCCAGAGTGTGTTTGGCTTTTGCCACCCATTTTAAATTAATTTTGCTATGCCCTTTTTCGAGGTTAGTATACTGTGCCTCTGTCTAACAGTGACACAGAAGTGATACCCGGGGTAAACCTACGATCTCCCATCCACTCATCAAGATTCCTCTTGAAGAGAGTCAATGAGGGACTCTGCCTAACCTGGACTGGGATTTTATTCCAGAGTGAAGGGAGCCTCTGGGTTATGAATCTGTCCCTCCAGCATGTCCTATTTATTTCAGTGCTGAGGTTCAAGTCTCTGGAGCGCATAGCTCGATGGGATTTGGATTTTCTGAGGTGCAGCATGTCCATTAATTCTGGGTTGGACATGGCTTTATACGTCAGGCACAGATCGCCTCTGAGCAGGTGGTATGCCACTGAGTAGAGCTGGAGTTTCTTTAACTGGGCAGCATATGGCATCTGTTTGAGCCCTTTGATCCTCTTGGTGAGGTACTTTTGGGGTCTTTCCAGTTGCTGCAGATGTCTGGTAAGGTACATCCCAAAAGGGGCATTGTACTCAATTATGAGCCTGATGAGGGATGAGTAAAGCGGCACAATGACCTCCCCTGATCTTGATGTGAATCCCTTCATGATTAGGTGGGCTATATAAAATGTTTTTCTAACCACTTTGGCCACATGGTTGTCAAATGAGAGATTGCTATCAACTTGGGTCCCCAGGTCCCTAATTACTTCTTCTGTACTTAATGGATTACCACCTATGTGGTAATTTGTGGGCACTTTGTTTGCCAAAGGGATGACTATACACTTTTGGCATTTAGCTTGAGGCCATGGCTCTGGCACCAGTTGTCTGTTTCTATGAGGCCCTTTTGGAGGATGCTTGTGTCGGCTGGAGAGTCGATTATGGTGCCCAGTTTGCAGTCATCTGCGAACTTGGTCAGCCACAGTCCTTCCATGTTGGCCTGTACCTCCGAGAAATATATACCACACAAGAGAGGTCCCAGGACTGAGCCTTGTGGGACGCCACTTGTAACTGGTTTGGAGTCTGACATGGCTCCAGCAATTCTAACCATGTGGGTTCTGTCCTTGAGCCAGTTTGCAACCTATCTAGTGACATAGGGGTTTATATTTAAGCTGGTGAGCTTATCTATAATGCCGAGTGGGGTATTGTATCAAAGGCTTTTGCGAGGTCCAGGTAGGCTGTGTGGACCACCTTCCCCTCGTCAATGGCCTTGATGACTGTTTCAAAGAAATCGACTAGGTTTAAGAGGCAGGATCTGCCCTTAACAAAGCCAAACTGGGTAGGATCCAGTGTCTGTAGGTCCCCAATATCTTTATTTATGAGGTCCATGATGATCCTTTCCATAGCTTTGCAGACCAAGCTAGTCAGGCTTATGGGGCGATAGTTTCCAGGATCCGTTGAGGCACCACCTTTGTGGAGAGGGACCACTGTTGCTGTACGCCACTATTTTGGTACATATCCTGTAGTAAGGCTGAGATTGAACAGTAGTTTTATGTTTGGGTTTAGCTCTTCTTAGAGTTCATGTAGGACACAGCCCGGAACACCGTCTGGTCCCATTGATGGTGTGTTTTTTGCTTAAATTTGTGATTTCCATGGGCAACTGCTGTGCACTATACAGTTTGACTACAAGTACCTGCTATGATGCAGTTCTGAAAATCTGCAGAAATAATTTGAAAGTAGAGTGTGGAGGTTTATGCTGTTTTGTTATTTTTTTTATTTGACTGATGCTACATGTGTATAGGTGCTAGTGTACCCCAGTATGATGACTCTCAGACACCTCATATTCTTAAGCATTATAACTTAGAGGTTGTCTGTAACAGAGAAGAGAAAAAAATTCATAGCAAAGTAAAGAAAAAGTACTGTTACGTGATATGAATGTCAGTCATCTAGCATAAACTTGTAAGGTTTAACATGACTAATCAATAGTACCGCACGTTATAGCAAGACATCAAATTCCCTGTTAGACTGGATCCTAGTATCAGACCCTAGCATATATAGCACCACAGGTAGAATGTCTGACTGTCTCAATGGTCATCTCCCAAACGATACTGCCAGACATCTCATGCATACACCTGAACAACATGTTTATAAAACAGCAAGCAACCTTTCCTAGTTTAACCCAGAAATGTCCATTACTACTGGGACTTACTAAAAATCCTCCCCTTAGAGGGTGTTGTAAGTGAATTCAGTACAACTTTCCTAAATAGCCTTGCACCTCCTAGAAGGAAGACACTAAAAACAAATAATAATGTGTGGCAATCCAAAAAGAGTTGAATGCTAATGCAGGATAGAGAAAAAGCATTAAAAGAATGGCAGAAATATAAAACACCACAATATCTTAAAAGCTTCAGAATGTTTTGCAATCATACTAAAAAGCAAATAATTAAAGACAAAAAACTATACTACAATAACTTCCAGAATAATAGTAGACACAACCCTAACAAATTCTAGACATCCATTAAAGAAACCTTGTATCCCAGCTAAAAATTCAACCCTAACCCTCTCCCAGTAACTCACTGTTTGAACCCGCAGTACAATTCAACTCTTACTTCATAGATAGTATATTATAACATCTCTAACCAAGAATTCCCCATCTAATCCTGACCCTGCCCAATAGACACATATCAACACATCCACCTTCATGGTCAAACCTGTACCCCAATCCTATATAAAACTACTCGTAAACAAACTCAGACTATGCTGTACTTCATCCAATGACCTTCCAAATGAGTATCTTAAAATAGCAGCCAGTAACATTGCTTATTCTGTCCTGTCTCAATCCTTATAAATAGGTCACTCCAGGAATCCCATATTCCCTCTCTCTGAAAAAAAAAATCACACATTATTCCTCTGGAAAAAGGAGGAAATTAAAAAGTCATAACTAACTTTAGACCTATAGGAATTTTATCCCCCCTCCAAAATATATTAAAAATGTTTTTATTCAAAAACAATCGATAAACTATCTTCTGCAGGAAGAGCTCCTGTCCCCCACACAACATGGCTTCCATCCTTCCCATAGTACTAACACTACACTTTTAACCCATATACATACTGTCAGTAAAGCTACAGACAACTGCAAACTAGTCTCCACTTTATTTCTAGACATGTCTAAAGCCTTCAACACAATTAGTCACAGCAAACTTCTACTTCAGTTGTCCTCATTATGTCTTTATCAGCCCACCCTTGCATGGTTCAAAAGCTACATATCCAATAGATATCAGTCACTAAAATGGCACTCCACACTCTCATCCCACTCACCAGCAGAGTATCACAATGCTCTATCCTTGGTCCCCTCCTCTTTAACATTCTCACCAACACCCTCCACACATACGCACAACAGGCCTCCTTAATACTCAGTGACGCCACACTCATTTGCACATCTGTCAACATGGCACACATCCAAATAATTACTCTCCAAATCCATGTCTCATGAAAAAAGCAAAATTTAATGTCCACTCTCTTGATAATGCAACCATTGAAATCACATCTCATAGTAAATTATTAGGGATGATAATCTTAAATTTGACCTGCATATACAAAATTGCATGAAAAGAACTTATCAAAAACTAGAGATGCTTTACACAGACAACAACTTTCTCAACTGTGTGAATAAAACTACATTTGCCACTACTTATCTCCTTCCCACACTTCTTTATGGCACTCCCATCTTTACTAACTTCCAGGCATCACAAAAATTAAAACTTGAACAATGCAACAACAAAGTTGCTAAATTTGCATCAAATACCCCTTTCAGAACCCACCACTGTATAGCACTAAAAAGCCTAAATTGGTTAGAATTACCCTATCGACTAACATAAACACAGCTTCTTACTACCTATAACATTTTCCAGCATCCGTCTGATTGTCTAGCACTAAATAACATTCTACACAAATATGTTCTCAGTCAATCATTATTATTCAGTGACCAAAAATTCCTGTCCACCTGTCTACCTGTATCCATCAGGTCAGTACCCTCCCATCCTTCAAAACCACTCTGAAAAGCCAAATGCTGTCTCTGTTCTTGCCCAACACCAGAATAAATTATATCCCTAAATGTGAACAAGTACCTTTCATAGCTTACATCTCCTTACTCTCCCTTCTTCACTCTTTTCCATACATTTCTCAATTTCTCTCTCCTGGCTTTCTTGATAAATATACTATAAGCCTGCTTTTCCTGCACTTCATATTGCAATTCCTGTTTGTATTATACTAACTTAGCTTTCATTGCTCTTAACAGAATTACCCTCTGTAACCACTCCCTTGCCCCAAGTTACCTGATTGTATATAGTAATGTATGTCTTTAACGCTTTTTGTTATATACTCAACTAGGATTGCTTGTTTGTTTTTGTGTTTCAGTAAAGGATATTCCATTTTAACTCAACTGTGGACTACCTACTATTTTACTGTTTTGTAGTACGTATTTTAAAGTTCGATTTTTATTAGTGAATGAGGTGCATAACATATTTCAAGGAGTGAACTTCATACCCTCCACACTGCAAAGTTTCTGCTTGGTTTAATTTCCTATATAAACCTAGTAAAATGTCTCTAACTATGTAATTATTGCCATATAACTTGTATCTAATCTAATGTTTTCATAATATGTCTAATTTGGTATAATTATTTAAACTGTAGAATGTTTTGTATTATTTTTGAAGATTGTAAAATTATTCTTCTAAAAATGTTTTATAATACTTTGGAGCTTTTCTCCTGGGCCTCCACTGAAAATGGCCTCCTACCCAGTCGGGCTTTCCCAGTATTCAAATGTCAATAAATAAAATAAAATACATTTTTTTTTCTTTCTACAAGAGTGGGCACCCTCAATAGTGTAATGTTTAAACAGAGGGAAGGGTTCACAAGGCACACCCCTACGCTCACAAATGTCATTTCTTACATTTAATTTGTGAGATGCATTACTTTGTGGTTGTATTTAGTGCTGTTTCATTATGCATTTGTGTATTAGGGCTTACTGTTAGCTATGTAGTTCCAACACTTAATTAGCTTTCTAATGTTTAGCTTGCATTCTTTCAAACTATATCTATAAAATGACACCCCTGGTGGTGTGCGTAAATCCCTTAAATCTTTACCTACCTATTTCATTTTTGCATATCTTAAATTTTTGTGTTACGATTGGCATACTTACTCAATCTTTTATGGGTAAAGTTAACTTTAATCACAGGACAAAGAAATGCCAGTCAGGCGAATAAGAAACGCAAACTCTTCAGCCTAACAACATATTAAATGTTTTTGAAATTTTGATTTCCTGATTGCTGGAACACTTTTTTATTTTGATTTTAGTTTTTCCTGTATACTTTTCTTACTGCAACACATTTTCAGTGGGAAGGGATAACATGGGGAGATGACTAATTTTCAGGTAGAGTACATGAAGTATAACTGCAAAATCAGATATTTATTTAATTGATAAAAATGAAATTGCATTTCAAAATATAATAATTCGTTCAGAAAACTAAGTGCAGTCTGTGTGCAGGGCACCATTGTGCAGAAGCAGTTAAAAAAGTAAAAATAATATTTTTAAATGCACTATTTCTGAATGTGAGTCAGGAGTCAGAAGCCACCTATTGTGAAGCAGTGTGCCAGTAATTAAGTAAGATACAACTGTCAGAACGCATCAGTTCCCACCAGTCAGCTACAAAGATTCAGAGTGTAGAGGTGTGTGTCAGTCATATTCAAGGTCATGCATTGCAACTGCAGCGATGTACATAAACAGATGCAGTCACGTAGCAGTGATTAAACAAGGCCCTGTAGTTCCCTGTTTCTGTACGTTGTTTAAGAATGTAAGCGAAACAGTTTGAATATGACAAGGTGAACTTTGCAGCACAAGTAGCAACAATTAAATAGCATACATGACAATGTATTTATGCATTTTCTATCAGTTAAATACACTGGAAAACACATTTCACATTTCTATAAAAACCTGGGGGAATGCATTTAATAATTCATTCAAAGATTAAATTATTTCTAATACTGCTACACACAGAATATACTGTATACAAACATAATTTTACAGCACAGAGAATATTAAGTAGTTGGCTGATTAAAGCACAGCTTTTAAATATTGCAAGTTAAGAAGTGTAAGAGTAGCAGACTAAACTAAATGTTTAGTCAGAAGACAACACAGTGGAGCAGTGGATAGCATTGTCATCTTGCAGCAAGATGTTCTCTGGTTCAATTCTCGGCTGAGGTATCTTCTGTGCACAATCTGCATGTCTTCCCTGTGTTTGTTTGGGTTTTCTCCAGTTTCCTCCTACATTCAAAATACATGCAGTAGGTGGGTTGGACACTAATTTGGCCTTAGGTGCGAGTGTGTGGTATAGGACAACAACTGCGGCAGGGCTAGCCCCCTGTCGGTATGAACCTTGGCAATAGTAGATTGCCACTGTTGAAGTGACACCTTGACCACATGTGTGAAAATGGGATTGTGGATGGATGGAGTAAGGCCTTACAGAATTAGTATGTAGGTCAAAGGTACTATGTAAGATTTCATATAACTTACATAATGTTATTCATACTTTGGGGTGCATTTGTACAGGTCATAACTCTCAACTGTCCTGATTTTTGCCTCATACTTCAGGTCTGTTCCTCATAAAATTTGTGGCTTTCTGGTAAATCACTGAGGACTAAAGACACTAAATAATGGCATACATTTGAGTTTCAGACTCTATATATTTCAGAAACGTCAGGCTAATCCAAATCCTGCTATTCTAGCAACTTTCTAGGTTTATAAAAACAATATTTATGTTTTGTCCCTCTTTTTGGGCTGTTTTCCCCCTGTTATTTTAGGTTAGTTCAGATATCTTGCTGTAAGATGTTGGCAGGTATGGTACAGGTTTCTGTGTATGTGATGGCAATCTGCCATAGATGTAAGAGCTCACTTGTCCAACACAACATATGTAAGAATCCATTACAAGGTGCTGTCCTGACCCTACATCAAGCAAGCTTAATGCATCAAAAGCACAAAACTGAAATCAGAAACTAGTGAATGGAAATTACTGTGATAATAGTATTTTATGTGTGTTTGAGAAACTGCATACACCACATGATGGGCAATTATATTAATATTTTTGCGGGAGGGCAAGTAGCCCTGCACCACCCATACATGGGGCTGTACCCCAACTACTGAACTATTCTCATACTATAGGTATATAATCCTAGAGACAAGGGAAGTGCTTTCTGCCTCCATCCCCAGAATTGTCCTGGCTCAGTGAAAATGTTATATAGCAGACCCATATAAAACCTATCCATCTCCCCGCAATTTTTTTTTCTTATGTGTACTGTTAAAAACCGAAAGGATGCAAGTGCTTCCATATCTGCAACACAGTGCCTGCATGACACAATAAAATGACAATTTGTATCCTGAGTACCTCGTGTCTAATAGCATCTTGCATGAGCTCTCATACACTGAAGTATGCAATTTGGCAACTGAAGTGTACAGCAAACTAGATGTTTGATGAAATTGAATTGATATAGCAGAAGCTGTACAGTTGCACTTTGTAAATGTGGGTAAAATGTGGAGACCCCCCCCCCACACACACGCATATATATTCATATATGCATGTTTGTGCAAAACACATAGTCATTACACCTGCTGTCATCCTTCCAGCTAGAAAAGTAATGAAAGACTTTTTTAAAGCAAATTAAACCAACTGATTCAGCATTACCTAAAGCTTTTCATGTTTTCTTGCTAAACAGTTTCCTTGTTCATCATCGCAGACTAGGTCTTGGAAAAAGGGCACCATATCATATGCAAACAAAAACAAAATCTTTCCAGATACAGATAGAGGATAGTATTCATAAACACTCTTGCACTGTGCAAGGCTGCTACTTACATAACACAAAAATGTAAATCATTTCTTAAAACCTTGCTTTACAAGTATGCAGTTAGTAAAACCTGACCAAGTTGCTCAACTACACAGCTAGATGCAAGTGTGCAACAAAGCTATGAGCAAAGCCTAGTTAAATCAGGCCGCTCCATGTCATGCATGTCCTTGCAATAGGTGAAGCTGCACAGTACAGCAGTTCAGAGATGCTTATACTAGGCAGCTTTCACAAAAGGTGCAAATGGTTATTAGCTGTGTTGTACCCATTCACTTTAGTAGAAAATGCTGTTTTGCTCACTGAGCAGACCAGTACACTCTTTGAGTGTAGAGATTCTTCAATGTGAGTTTCGAAACTCCAAAAGGGTAATTGTGATTTTTCGAATATAAGACTGAAGTGCAAAGTTCACTACTACAACTAAAATATAGTTTTTGCAGGGGAGCAAGCCTTGCACACCCCGCACACTACTTAAATGCCACTACTTATACATGCTAAATGTAAGATCAGTGTGCGAGTTCCATTTCTGCGAATACCCAGTGCATTTGCAATGATGAGGTCCATCATTGAACTAGAAATTGCGGTACAGTGGGGATCAGGAAATGTACCCTTTCCCCACTGTAATGCAATCTCGGAGTTGGAATATATATTTTTCAGGGAGTGTGAGGGGTGCAGCCCCCACAAGGGGTGCAGGGGAGTTGCCACCTGCAAAATCCTCACGTTATGTCTAGTGCAGTGTAGGACCGCATTCTACTAATGTCGAGTAACGTCGAATTCACATATTAATATGCGGATTCAGCATTTTGCACGTCGGTACACTCTGTTTTTGGTTTTTCAAGTCAATATTAATGCATTTTATACTTATGATAGTAAGCTATATATGTGTGTGTGTGTGTGTGTGTGTGTGTGTGTGTGTGTGTGTGTGTGTGTGTGTGTGTGTGTGTGTGTGTGTGTGTGTGTGTGTGTGTGTGTGTGTGTGTGTGTGTGTGTGTGTGTGTGTGTGTGTGTGCATATGTATATGTATAAGGTTCCCATTCAAAACATCTAAGTCTCATAACGTCAAAACGTAAAACACTGAGACCATAACATCGAAAACCTAAACACTGAAAACTCATAATATCAAAGTTCATAACACTGAAAATGTATAGCATCTAGTAGTGTATCATCAAACATGTAAATGTTATAATGTAATTTATTAATGTTGTGGTATCACTTTACAAAGTTGTAGTTTTTGTGTGAGGCAACATGGAGGTTGGTACATTTTGTGACTTTGTAGTTTGTTTAATGTTGTGTTTTGAAAGGTTAGCAGGTAATTGGTAAATATTGGTCTTGTTAAGTGATGGATTTGTTGCTTTCATGGAAGTTAAGTTAGTGTTCTGAGAAGTGGCAGGAGAAGTGAATAGGGGAGAAAGTATTTATGCTGCCAATCTGTACATGTTTTAGGCCATAAAGGTAAGTGATTTAGATATTATGTGTACATTTTGCATGGTGATAGTGATACAGTGGGGTTAGGAAATTAATTTTGTTCCACTGTGGTGCGATCTCGGAGTTGGTATATTTAATTTACACGGGGGATGGGGTGCAGAAATGTAGCAAAAACTGTGTTTGTTAGTTTGGTGTTGTTATAGGTAGAGGGGATGTTATTTACTTGTGCGTTGTAGTTTTCAATGTTATGGAATGGTGTGATGCAAAGTTGCAGTGTTTTGGGTTTTCGATTTTATGAGTTTTCAGTATTTTGGGTTTTCGATGTTATGGTCTCAGTGTTTTGAGTTTCGATGTTATGGGAATTAGATGTTTTGAAGGGGAATCATATACATATATATATATATATATATATATATATATATATATATATATATATACACGTGTGTGTGTGTGTGTGTGTGTGTGTGTGTGTGTGTGTGTGTGTGTGTGTGTGTGGAAATCAGTACTGTCAAGCCTAGTGTATCTCACCCCTTGCCAAACCCCAGTTTGATCCCACAAATGTCCATGTACAAGCTTAACAGCTAATATCTATATATATATATATATATATATATATATATATATATATATATATATATATATATATATGTATACTGTATGCATATCTAAATATTTATATATATATATATATATATATATATATATATATATATATATATATATATATATGTGTATGCATGTGTCTGTGTGTGTTTATATATATATATATATATATATATATATATATATATATATATATATGGATCTATTTTCATTGAACGAAAGTACGATCAACTGAATTTAACTTACCTGACCTTAATCCAGCGAAACTCCACTTAAACAGACCAATGGACTGCCGAATTCCTTTTACAGGGAAAGAAACCACTTGACCATGATGGAAACCAAATGAAACGTAAAGCAACTAAGCCCACCCAAGTGGGAGGGCTTCACCCCCCACCCCCCATGTGGTGAGCTTTGCCCCCCCCCTACTTAAATATACCAACTCCGAGATTGCACTACACGGGGAGAGGGCACCGTTCACCGTGGTGGTCAAGTGGTTCCTTTTCCTGTGAAAGGAATTCAGCAGTCCATCGGTTCGTTTAAGTGGAGTTTTGGTGGATTAAGATTGGGTAATTTAAATTTGGTGGATCTTACTTTTGTTCAATGAAAGTATATATATATATATATATATATATATATATATAAGTAATGTCTTTCTGCTTTTCCCAGTAGTGAGGGGTCACCACAGTGGAATGTCGGTCCGCTTATGATTGGCAGTAGATTTTTACAGTGCCGAGGTGCCAGCCCGACGCCTATCCTTCTACGAAGGCACGCCCATTCATGCACGCACCTACCTACATGTCTTTAAACGTCACTCAACCACGGGGAGGACATGCAGACTCCACACAGAAGGCGCTCCAGCTGAGAATCGAACCAGAGAACCTCTTGCTGTGAGGCGACAATGCTAACCGCTGCACCACCACGGCCTGTGTACATATATATATTTATATATATATATGTGTGTGTGTGTGTGTGTGTGTGTGTGTGTGAGTGTGTGTGTGTGTGTGTACAGCGGATATAAAAAGTGTATACTCCCCTGTTAAAATGCCAGATTTTTGTGATATAACAAAAGAGACCACAATAAATAATTTCAAAACTTTTCCCACCTTTAATGTGACCTATAACCTGTACAATTCAATTGAAAAACAAGCAAATCTGATAAGGGAAAAAAATATAAAAAATAAAAAATGCACAATAAGCTGGTTACATAAGTGTGCACACCCTTAAACAAGTACCATTATGACTCCGTCATAGTTCATGTTGGAGTGAATGAGTTGATACGTACAGTGGATATAAAAAGTGTACACACCCCTGTTAAAATGCCAGTTTTTTGTGATAAAAAAATGAGACCACAATAAATCATTTCAAAACTTGTACCTCTCTGGACTATATGAAGAGAGACATGACTGAGCTCTATAAATATGTCCCAGGCAGGTATGTCCCTAGCCTTGAGCAGCATTCTACCCTCACCTAGGATGATACCACAATATAAACAAAAAAATGATTGACTTCAACAACTGGCTTAGTTTCTGGTGTCATTCTAAGGGGATCCAGTTCCTGGGAGCCTGAGATGACATGGTTGATAGACCACACTGGTTTACCAGAGATGGTCTTCACCTATCACCTCTAGGCTTTTGGTTACTGGCTAAGCCACTTGCCTCCCCCATAGTGCCTTTTTAGGCAAAGTCTCAAGAACAAAATTTCTGACATGAAAATATCGCTCACAAACAAATTAAAGTTTATGTTACTAAACGCTAGGAGTTTAAATCAGAAGCTGCACTCCCTGGAAGCACGCCTCTCCCTGGAGAATGTTGATGTCTGTGCAGTCACAGAAACCTGGTTCAGGGCTGCAGAGAGTACCCCGGCCTTGCAAGGCTACAATGCCTTCCACACTTTCAGGCTGCAGAATGAATTTGTGAGAACCAAGGAAGACGATTAGCTATCTTCATCAAAGAAAAATACACCTCTAGACTGGTTAAACAAGAAAACTCCATGTAGTTGCTCTTAGTTCAACTAACTGTGGGTAAGACCCCCTCTTCAAGGCTGTAGGCCCCCTTCAATGAACCAATATATCCATGCTGTTTATTTGGACCTAATTGAGTCAATCAAATTACAACCAAACACTCTAGTCATGGACGATTTTAACTATCCCTGCATTGACTGGGAAACTTGTTATGAGTACCAACATGCTTGCACAAAGGTCCCTGGACTTTGTTATCACTAATGCCCTGGAACAAATAGTATGCAACCCCACAAGGGACTAAAATATTCTCAACCTGGTCCTCACCAACATGGATGGCCATTGTACCACCCCAAATGTGGGACCCTCACTGGTTAAATCTGATCACAAATCAGACGTATTTGAAATAGTAAACACCTGAACGCATCTTAGGTGAAATCAGGCTAAAAAATTTCATCAAAGGTAATTATACCCTCCTAAGGGATGGCATAAATAATTTCCAAGCTTCTGTTCCCACAGATGGCATTGACAACTATACTAAGGTATACACAAATGCCCTGTACAAACACTGATACAAATTTATTTACACAGCTGTACCTGATAGGTAAAAAGAAGATCCTTAAGAAAAAACAAGCCTCCCTGGTGGACATCTATCATTAATAAGGTATACAACAGGAGGAAGTTGCTGTCTAAGACTAAAATAGAGAGGTCCCAGCATTGAAAGAACACTCTCCAGTGCTTGAACAAACAAATAACACAACTTGTAAAATCCTCTAAGGCAACTGAAAAAAACATTTAGCAACCATAGCTAAGGATAATGATAAGGCATTCTTCAGCTATATCCGTAACCTAAAAGGTAGGACACAGACGTGTACAGAGCTAGCTATGGATGGCATCACACACACTGATCCTGCAAAAATAGCTAACCTATTAGCTGACAGGTTTGGTAAAAAGTTCACCCCCCTGTCCCCTCCAAATATTCCACAAAGCATTCCATCTACATCTTCCCCACCT
>NC_056745.1:182290429-182397929 GCF_019279795.1 Protopterus annectens | reverse complement strand
ATGCTCCTCTGGACAATAAATGTTTGTTTGGTGCTGCTGCTGCTAATCTATTCAGGTCCTTGCAGGAGAAAGCCAAGGAGTTACAGGATTTGAAACATATTTTTGTTTCACCAGTGCCTAAGTTCCAAAGGAGCTATCCAACTAAGGCAGCTTTTATTCAAAGGCAGTCTTGTCCTCCTCCTAAAGGTAAAAAAGGTGGTAGAAGGGCTTCTCCATCTAAATCTACTCAGACTACTCCTGCTCAGAAGCCTTCCTTTCCTGATAAACCACGTGCTGTTTGATTGTCAGACTCTTCCCAGCCACATTCCTCTTTCTCTTTCTCTGTCTCTTCCTGTTTGATTAAGCATAACCCAAGATTCTTGGGTTCTTACATTCATTTGCAAAAGCTATTTCATGGTTTGGAAATGTCTTTTCCATTCATGGGTGTTCCTTACTCACCTCAAGAACAGTTACACTTTTTCAGAGGTGCTTCAGGATCTTTTGACTTGGAACTATTGAAAGGGTTCCAGCTTCTCAAAGGGGGAAAGGATTTTATTCAGAATGTTTTTAGTCCACAGGAAAGACAGTACTTGGAGACCCATTCTGCATCTTTCTCACCTGAATACCTTTCTGAAGGTCCTTCCTTTCGATTGTTATCCCTTCCGACTTTGTTCCCTCTGCTGCTTCCTCAGAATGTTCTGGTTTCTCTGGATCTCAAGGATGCTTATCTCTCTCTCTCTTTTGGCTTTTCCTGGTTAGGGGTCGCCACAGCAGATCTCCTTGTCTGCTCATGATTGACAGTGGAGTTTTACGGTGTCGAGTTGCCAGCCCAGCACCCACCCTTCCACGAAAGGCACACACATGCACGCACTCATGCCTAGGGCCAATTTTAACGTGTCCAATCCACTTACAGCATGTCTTTGGGGATGTGGGAGGAAACCGGAGCATCTGGAGGAAACCCACACGACCACAGGGAGGACATGCAGACTCCGCAAAGAAGACACCCCAGCCGAAGATCGAACCAGAGAGCCTCTTGCTGTGAGGTGACAATGCTAACCGCTGCACCACCACGGCTGTCCTTCAAGGATGCTTATCTCCATATCCCTGTTCATCTCCTTTTCGGGAATTTTTTTACGTTTCTCTGTTGCTTGCTGGCATTTTCAGTTCTCTTCTTTGCCCTTTGGCCTCTCTACTACCCCAACAGCATTTACCAAATGCCTAACTCCTGTGATGGCTTTTTTTGCAGGATTCAGGGGATCCAAATATTTTCCTTACTTGGATGATCTCCTGTTTCAGACATCCTCTCCAGAGATCCTGTTGCAAAATCTTAATTGTACCATTTCCATTCTGCAAAGCCTGGGGTTCACAATAAACTTCAAAAAGTCCTTTTTGGCTCCTTTCAAGATCTTGTTTTTCTGAGATGCAGGATTCAGACGGTGCCTGTGCTGGCATCTCTACCTCTTCCCAAGGTCTTGACTCTCATTTCCTTCTTTTAAAATCTCCTTCCTCTGGCCTTTGTCACACCAGGGAGGTTTTGAGAGCTCTGGGATATATGGCATCCACCATCCCTGTGCTTCATCTAGCCAAACTCAACATGAGAAAATTTCAGTGGTTCCTGAAGTCAGTTTGGCTTCAGTATGCAGATCCTCTAGACTTTGTAGTTCCTCTTCTTCCCTGTCTAAAGAAGGAACTTTACTGTTGGATTCAGCAGTTGTCTCTAAACCCAGGACTCCCCTTTCAAACCCCCCCTTCCATCTCTGGAACTGTCACAGACATTTCGGATATGGGATGGGGAGCAGCTTTTGGTTCCCTAGGAGGTGCAGGGGGTGTGGTCTCTTTTCCAACAGAAGGAGCACATCAGTGTCAAAGACATGCGAGCCCTTCTGCAGGCTGTTCAGGCTTTTCATTCTGTTTTCTCTCCAGGACCTCTCAAGGTGTTTACAGACAACATCAGATTGATGTGGTATGTAAACAAATGGGGTGGGGGAGACAAGATCGTATCTTCTTTGCCAATTGGCACTCCTGGTATGACAGCTGGCTGCCCAGTATCAAGTGACTCTTCATGCAGGTTTACATACCCTCAGGTCAAAGTATTGTGGCAGACACTCTGAGCAGGTCCTTAACTTAATCCCATGAATGGATGCTTCACAGGGATGTGTTTCTGGACATTGTCCACAAGTGGGGTACTCCTCAAATAGATCTATTTGCCTCCTGTCTGAACAGACAACTTCCTCTATTTTGTGCCAGAGTCCCAGGTCCTCTGATGTGGAAGGTGGATGCCCCCTATGTTTTTGGAAGGGGATGTTTCTTTATGCTTTCCCTCCCCTTCCCCTCCTTGCAAACGTCCTGTTCAAAATTCAACAGGGCGCTACCAAAATCCTGTTGGTGACTCCCTTTCAGTTGAGACAGCATTGGTTCCCTCTTCTTCTGCATTTATCCATGGGCAATCATCACAAGTTACCTCACAGGGTGGACCTACTCACACAGGACAAGGGATCTCTCATCCATCCCCACTTGTCCACTCTTCAACTGATACTGTTTGTGATAGGATTTTAATTCTACGCAGACACCTTTTTTTTTAGGTCAAACTTAGGGTCCTGCAGGAGGCCAGGAAACCCAATACTAGGAAATCCTACTTATCCAAATGGAAGAGGTTTTCTGTTTGGAGTCTTTCTCATAACCTGAATCCACTTTCTGTAGATGTTCCTTTGGTTCTATCTTGTCTGTTTGAATTGCTCATTGCTGGGTTGGCTTATTCCTCTGTTATGGCCCACTTATTAGCTGTCTCTGCTTGTCTGCCTTTATCTCCTCCTTTAGCTTCTAGATTTGAGGTGAAACAATTCCTTAAAGGCATCTTTCATATTAGGCCTCCCAGGAAGCCTGTTCCTCCTCCCTGGGATCTTAATTTTGTTTTAGAGAAACTGATTATAACTCCTTTAGAGCCTGCAGCTTCAGCTTCCTTGCAACATTGCTCATGAAAGACTGTTCTTTTCTTAGGCCTTACCTTACTTCTGCCAGGCAGGTGTGTGTGAGCTTCAAGCCCTTATGGCTTGTCCTCTTTCTTTGGTGTTTCATAAGGACAGGGTTTCCCTTCATACTAATCCTCCTTTTATGCCCAAGGTGGCGAATAAGTTGCCCCTTAGTCAGCCTATTCATTTGCCAACTTTTTTCCCTGTTCCACAATCTGCCAGTGAGAAGGTGCTGCACACATTGGATGTGCATAGACAACTCAGATTTTATTTGGATGACTAAGACTGTTAGGAAATCTGATCAGCTCTTTGTTTCCTTTCATCCCAGGTCTTTGGAATTGGCTGTATCAAAGCAGATTATTTCTTCTTGGATTTCAAAAGCTATTTCTTTTATTATGTTTTTGATGGTAAGAGCCTTTCTTTTTCTGTAAAGGCAAATTTCACTAGAGCTATGGCTTCTTCTGGTGTTTTTTTCAAGGGTTTGGATACTAACTCTATTATTGAGGCAGCTACCTGGACTTCTGTGCATACCTTTACAAAGCACTACAAGTTGGATGTAATCTCCAGAGCTAGAGCAGGTTTTGCTAGGGCCATCCTTCATGGTTTCATAGAGAGCTGTGCTAGTCCTTTCTCCTCCCAAATTTCTTCCTGAGCTTTGGCACTCTCCCTCATATTATGAATAGTGCAACAGTGAAATAGAAGGACATAATACATTTGTCTAAAATCTTACTATAACACTAGATGTCCTTCTCTTCAATGTTGCAGTATTCACAGCCCTCTCTTCTCCCCATGGTCTTTTTCTTTTCTGGATGTACTGGTCACGTCTTGGTTTTCCTTGGACTGGCATTCCTACTGGGACTCTCAGTTCTGAGGATGGTACATCTGGACATCACCTTTATGCCCTATATTACACAAAGAGCATATGTGTAACATATGGTGTACCTTAATGCAACCTAAAGACTATGGCATACTGGCCAGATGTCGGGCCACGCTTGGCAGGGGATCCCTCATGTTATGAATACTGCAACAGTGAAGAGAAGGAAATTTACCATTATGGTAAGATTTTACACACCTGTACTTTCTTTGTGAGTTCACATAAGTATTTGCTGTGTGCTGCAGCTTCCTACTGTATCTCAAAAATGTCCTGGAAAACTGCCCCTATATGTGTAGGCTGTGTCAGAATTGGTGAGTATGTGCATTGTAAAATAGACTAGATTCCTATCAAGGGTTAGTTTTGTTACTTTTTCACCCATGTGTACCTTGATAGGCTTTGACTCTGTTGCAACAATGAACTGGATAAGACAGGTATCAGTGATTAAATGAAAGAATAAATATTAAGTTTCATATAAATGTAGTATTGTGCTCCATTATATGAGCTGCACATAGGTTCATAGGTTCATACTAGGCTATCTGCCCGAGGGCATTTACAAGCCTAGCCCATCGTTTTGTGGCTTACGCCACCCCTTTAGTATGGGGAACTATACCCATTATTTTGCTGTGCCTCTGTCGAGCAGTGACACTGAGGTAATCCCTGGGGTATATCTGCAATCTCCCATCCATTGGTCAAGATTTCTCTTGAACAAGGCCAGCGAGGTGCTCTGCCTCACATATACCGGGATTTTGTTCCACAGCATAGGGAGTCTTTGGGTGATGAATCTATCCCTCCAGCACATCCTATTAATAGCCGTGTCGAGGTTTAAGTCTCCCGCCCTTGTGGTTCTGACGGATCTAGATTTTTTGAGGTGAAGCATATTCATCAAATCTGGGTTTGACATGGCCTTGTATGTTAGGCAAAGGTCACCTCTGAGCAAGCGGTAAGCGACTGAATAGAGCTGGAGTTCTTTCAGTCGGGCAGCATAGGACAGATTTTTGAGACCCTTTATCCTTTTGGTGAGGAACTTTTGTGGCCTCTCCAGCTGCTGCAAGTGTCGGGTCAGATACATTCTGAATGGGGCATTGTACTCAATCATTGGTCTGATGAGTGATGAGTATAGGGAGACTATGACCTCCCTTGATCTAGATGAGAATCCCTTCATGATAAGGTGGGCAATGTAGAAGGTCTTCCTAACTACTTTAGCTACATGGGTGTCGAATGACAGACTACTATCAACCTGGGTCCCCAGGTCCCTGATAACTTCTTCTGTGCTCAGTGGATTGCCACCTATTTGGTAGCTAGGGGTAACCTTGTTTTTCCTGAAGGGTATGACTATGCATTTTTTGGCATTTAACTTTAGGCCATGGCTCTGGCACCAGTTATCCGTTTCTGTGAGACCCTTCTGAAGGATATCTGTGTCAGATGTGTTTTCTACTATGGCGCCCAGTTTGCAGTCATCTGCAAACTTTGTCAGCCATAACCCTCCTGTGTTTGCTTGTACTTCGGAAAAGTAGATGCCAAACAAGAGTGGGCCCAGGACTGAGCCCTGTGGGACACCACTTGTGACAGGCTTTGAGTCTGACATGGCGCCAGCAACTCTGACCCTGTGGGTTCTGTCACTCAGCCAGTTTGCAACCCATCTTGTGATGTATGGGTTAACATTTAAGCTGATGAGTTTTTCAATGATACCCGAGTGGGGTATTGTATCGAAGGCCTTCGCCAGATCGAGGTAGGCTGTATGGACTGCCTTTCCCTCATCAATGGCTTTGGTGACTGTTTCGAAAAAGTCAACCAAGTTTAAAAGGCATGATCTGCCTTTGACAAAGCCAAACTGGGTTGGATCCAAAGTCTGCAAAATCCCTATGTCTTTGTTTATGAGGTCCATTATGATCCTCTCCATGGCTTTGCAGATAAGGCTTGTCAAGCTAATGGGCCGGTAATTTCCAGGGTCGGTGGAGGCACCGCCTTTGTGAAGTGGGACCACAGTTGCAGTGCGCCACTCCCTGGGTACAAATCCAGAGGTAAGACTATGATTAAACAGCTGTCCTAGCTGTGGGTTTAATTCCTCGTTGAGTTCGTGGAGCACACAGCCGGGGACACCATCAGGTCCCATGGATGCTGTGTTTTTTGCTTTGGAGAGAGCAGTTCTCACTTGGGTGTTAGAGATGTTTGGGGGGCTGCAATCGTTTGGTATAGATATCTCTCCTTTTGGGGGGGGAGAAGTTTGCACTGAACCTGTCAGCCAGTATGTTGGCAATGTCTGTAGGATCAGTAATCTTCACATCATTTTGAACTAGTTCTGAGCATATCTGGGTGTTTCCTCCCAGGTTTCTAACATAGCTAAAGAAGGCCTTATGATTGTCTTTTTGAGTCTTTAGCTATTTTTCTCTCAAAATTTGCTTTGGATGATTTTATGAGAGCTCTTAGTTTTTTACTTATAGTGATCAAGGGTGTCTTACCTTTTAAGGATTTTGCTCTATCTTGTAGTAGCTTCCTCCTTTTGTTGTAGAGTTTGTTTATGGCTGGGGTCCACCAGACTGGACGCTTGCCTTTGGTACAAAGAGTCTTTGTTTTGCTTGGGATTGCCTTGTCCATGCAGTCCTGCAGGTGCTGGTAGAAGGCATTTGTAAGTGATTCAGTGGCTTGAGGACTGTTTTCCGCCGGCTCGGGGGCCTTAAAGGAGACCACACTAGTCTTTAGAAGTGTGAAGTCGGCTTTCGAGAAGTTCTTTACTGTGGTCTTTTTTATTTCAGGTGGGGGTGGGATGAGGACCTCTAGCGAGATTAGTTTGTGATCTGATCTCACCAGTGAGGGGTATACTTCCGGTGTTGAACATTGTGCTCCCATGTTCATGATGATGAGATCAAGTATGTTTTCTCCTCTTGTGGGGATGGTGACTAGTTGTTCCATGGCATTTGAGTTTATGAATTCCAGGAACTTTTGGGCTAGGGTGTTTGGGCTTGAGTAGTGTTCCCAGTCTATATTAGGGTAATTGAAGTCACCTAGTATGATGGTGTTTGGTGATACATTTATCCCCTCTAGTGTTTTCAGGAAGGCCATGTGAGGTTCCTGAGTTTGTGAGGGTGGCCTGTAACATGCTACAATTTGTAGCGCAGTCTTGCCTATGGTTAATTGCATCTGGATGGTCTCCGATGCATTGTGCGTTGCCACCAGTCTTGAGGTGTGGGTGTCCTTGATGAATATGGATACCCCCCCCTCCTTTCTTGGTATTGTCCGGATTTTGACTTGTGACTTAAACTGAGCCATTATTGTATTAACTTCTTTCTTTTCTAATTGAAATATCTCGAGTAAAAGTCACTTCTCCGCTGTTGAAGATATGTGCATAAAACTGGAAATGTGTTGCCAAGTACTCTAGAGATTACACTACAATCCAGCTGGTCACCTCGTTTTTAATCTGTTGCAAGATAAATGTGTTTACTGTGTGGGGGCTAACCTACTAGTCACATAAATCTATGTACTGTGGGGGCAGGAGGGGGTTGCTAATCCAATATTCAGATAAATCTATGTACTGTATGGAGGTAGGGGTACTAACCATCTATGCAGATAAATGTGTATACTGTGCAGTGTGGGGGGGGGCTAGCCTTCTAGTCAAATAAATATCTGCACTGTGCGGAAGATAAACTACTAGCTAGATAAACTGTGTACTGTATAACCTACTATCAGAATAATGTGCACTGTTTGTGGGGAGGGGGAACTTACTAGTCAGATAAATGTGCATGCTCTGTGGAGACTAACCTACTAGTTAGATAACTTATGGAGGATAACCTGCTGTTGAGATAAGTATAAGTAGGATAACCTACTTGTGAGATAAGTATTAAGTACTGTGTGGTGTCTGACCTACTAGTCAGATAAATGTGCTTACTGAGTGGAGGCTAACCTACTAGTCAGAAAAATGTAGGTACCCTGTAAAGGATAATCTACTAGTCAGACAAATGTATATACTGTGTGGAAGTTAATGTACTTAGTCAGGTAAATGTAGGTACCACGTGGAGGCTAACCTACTAGTCAAGTAAATGTAGGTACTATGTGAAGGCATATTTATTTAGTCAGATAAATGTAGGTACTGTGTAGTTCTACCTGCTAGTCAGATAAATGTGCATAGTGTGGAGGCTAACCTACTAGTCAGAAAAATGTAGGTACTGTGTGGAGCATAACCTGCTAGTGAGATAAATATATGTATTAGGTGGAGGCTTACCTAATAGTCAGATAAATGTAGGTACTGTATGAAGGCTAGCCTAATAGTCAGAAAAAGTAGGTATTTTTTAGGTCTTACCTGCTAGTCAGATAAATGTGTCTACTGTGTGGAGGCTAACCTAATAGTCAGATTAATGTAGGTACTGTGTGGAGACTAACCTACTAGTCAAATAAATGTAGGTACTGTGTAGGGCTTACCTGATAGTCAGATATATATGCATACACGGATACTGGCTAAGGCTCTTGCTGCCCCTATAGTGCCTTTTTTAGGCAAGGTTCAAATAACAAATTCACCACCTTAACAGGAACAGGCAAGCAAAAACTGAGGATAATGCTACTCAATGCTAGAAGTCTAAATCTCAAAATGCACTCACTCGAGGCACTCATTAAAATGGAGAACATCGATATCTGTGCAGAGACTGAGACCTGGTTGAAGGCTCCAGAGGGCACCCCTGCACTACCAGGCTATAACTCATACCACACTTTTCTGCCATGTAACCTGGACCAAAAACACCAAAGGCAGAGGTGTGTCCATATTCATTAAGGATATCCACACCTCCAGGCTAGTTGCTCAGCATAATGCATCCGAGGTTATCCAAGTGCAACTAACTCTGGGCAAAACTGCAAGCCAAATTGTAGCTTGCTACAGATCCCGCACCATGCCCCAGGATTCTCACTCCTCTTTTCTTGATGTACTGGAAAATATTAGGGTTCAACCAAACACCCTAATAATGGGCAACTTCAACTACCCCACCATTAACTGGGAAAACTACTCATGTACCAACTCCTTAGCTCAATGCTTTCTGGAATTCATAAACTCCAATGCCCTGGATCAACTTATCCACACCCCACCAGGGGCAACAATATCCTAGACCTAGTCATTACCAACATGAGTGACCAGTGTTCCACACCTGATGTCAACTCCTCGTTGGTCCGATCCAACCATAAGCTAATCACCCTTGATATCCACATCCCGCCCCCACCCCCCATTAAGGAAACCACGGTAAAACATTTCTCCAAAGCCAACTTCATGCTTCTTAAGACAGGAGTGGTAAACTTCATGATACCCATGCAGATGGACAATACAGTTACAACTGCTGAATCCTACACAAATGCACTCTTTAAGCACTTACACGAGTGCATGGATCATGCTATCCCAAACAGAACCAAGATGCTATCCTCCAAAAAAAGGAAGCCAATATGATGGTCTCCTGCCATAAACAAACTGTACAACAGAAGGAAGAAACTGTTGCAAAAGAGAGTAAAATCCCATGAGTAGAGGAGCTCCCTGGTCAGCCTCAGTAAGAAGTTGAGATCCCTTATAAGATCCTCCAAAGCTAGCTATGAAAACAAAATCACCACTAATTCTAAGGACAACCACAAAGCATTCTATAGCTATGTCAAGAATCTCAATGGCAACACCCAGATCCGCTCTGAGTTACAGCACAAAGGCACGAAAATTACAGAATCAACTGATATTGCCAACATCCTGGCAGATAGGTTCAGTGCTAACTTTGCCCCCCCCCCCACCCCCTAAAGGGTCCATATCTATGCAGGAAGAATGCAGAGTCCGTGTAATCACAACTACGCAGGTAAAAGCTGCAGTCTCTAAAGCCAAAAACACAGCATCCATGGGACCAGACAACATCCCAGGCTGCATTTTACATGAACTTCAGAACGAACTGGCTCCCCACTTAAGCACCATGTTCAATAATAGCCTCGCATCTGGCTTTGTGCCCACTGAATGGTGCACAGCAACAGCTATGCGACTCCACAAAGGGGGAGCCACCACTGATCCCGGGAACTATCGACCTATTAGCCTGACAAGCCTGATCTGCAAGGCCATGGAACGTATCATCATGGAACTCATAAACAAAGACATTGGTAACCTCCAAACTCTGGATCCCACCCAGTTAGGGTTTGTGAAAGGCAGATCATGCCTCCTGAACCTACTTGACTTCTTTGAGGCAGTCACCAAAGCCGTAGATGAGGGTAAGGTGGTTCACACAGCCTATCTTGACCTCGCCAAGGCTTTCGACACCATCCCCCATTCTGGAATTATAGCTAAACTCACAAAACTAGGTATAAATCCCTACGTCACAAGATGGGTTGCCAACTGGCTCACTGACAGAACCCACACTGTAAAAGTTGCAGACTCCAAATCTGACCTCAAAGCAGTGACAAGTGGAGTACCACAGGGTTCCTTCCTGGGTCCTCTCCTGTTTGGTATCTACTTCTCTGAAGTACAGGCTAACACAGAAGGCCTCTGGCTAATGAAGTTCGCAGGTGACTGCAAACAAGGAGCCATAGTCAGGTCTCCAAATGATGTGGACATCCTAGAGAAGGGCCTCACTGAGACAGATGCCTGGTGTCAGAGCCATGGCCTCAAGCTCAATGCCAAAAAGTGCAATGTCATCCCCTTTGGTAAAAACTCTGTACCCATGAACTACCACATAGGCAGCAATCTACTTAACACCGAATGTGTGATAAGAGACCTTGGGACCCAGGTGGGCAGTAGCCTCTCCTTTGATAGTCACATTGCCACAGTAGTCAGAAAGTACTTCTTCGAGGCACACCTCATCATAAAAGGGTTCTAATCCAGGAAAAAAGAGGTCATTGTTCCCCTCTACTCGACACTCATTAGACCCATTATAGAGTACAATGCCCCTTTTGGAATGTACCTCACAAGACATCTGCAACAGCTGGAAAGGCCGCAGAAGTACCTCACAAAGAGGATTACTGGCCTCAAACAAATGCCCTACACTGACGCCTCAAAAAACTCCAGCTTTACTCCGTAGCATATCGCCTACTCCGAGGTGATCTCTGCCTAACATATAAAGCTATGTCAAACCCAGAGCTGTTGGACATGCTACACCTAAAGAAATCCCAATCCCTCCAAGCTACACACTCTAGGGACCTAAACCTTGTCACCACAATAAACAGGACATGCTGGAGGGATAGATTCCTGTCCCAGAGACTTCCCATACTCTGGAACAGGCTACTCATCTATGTCAAGCAAAGTTCTTCATTGGCACTCTTCAAGAAAAATCTTGATGAGTGGATGGGAAATAGGAAATACATCCCGGGGATCACTTCTGTGTCTCTGCTCGACAGTGGCACAGGAAAATAACTTTCTTGGGTGGCATAAGCCAGGGAACCTTGTTGGCTAGGCTTACGTAGGCCCTTGGGCCGATAGCCTAGTACCTACCTATGAACCTACTGTAGGGAGGCTAACCTGCTAGTTGGATAAATGTAGGTACTGTGTGGAGGCTAATCTACTTGTCAGATAAATTTAGGTACTATGTGGAGAATAACCTACTAGTCAGATAAGTGTAGGTAATGTGCTGGTCAAATAAATATGTGTATAGTGCCAGGGGCTAAACTGCTAGACAGAAAAACTGTGCATTGAGTCAGGGGCTAAAGTACAAGTCAGATAAATGTGTTTAGTACATGAGAGCTAACCCACTAGTCAAATAAATATACAGTGTAATGACAGATCCGGTAATCATTTAAGTGTGTGCTGTGTGTTTAGGGGTCAAACTTACTAGTCAGATACATTTGTGTTTTGAGTGGGGGAGGCAAATCTGATGGTCACAGAAATGTGTGTACTGTGGTGGACTATCCTACTTGTCCTGTAGATATGTGTATATATATATATATATATATATATATATATATATATATATATATATATATATATATATATATATATATATATACTGTGTGACAGTCTGACCTACTAGCCAGATAAATGTATGTACCATATGGACACTAACCTGCTAGTCAGATAAATATGTACTGTGTGGAAGCTAATCCACCAGTAAGATAAATGTAAGTACTGTGTGGAGGCTAACCTACTAGTCAGATAAATGTAGGTACTATGTAGAGGCTACCCTACTAGTCAGATTAATGTAAGTACTGTGTGGAGGATAACCTACTAGTTAGATAAATGTAGTACTATGTAGAGGCTACCCTACTAGTCAGATAAATGTAAGTACTGTGTGGAGGCTAACCTACTAGTCAGATAAATGTAGGTACTGTGTAGCCTTACCAGTTAGTCAAATAAATAGGTGTACATTGTCAGGAGCTAAACTACTAGTAAGATAAACTGTGTAGTGTGTCAGGGTCTAATCTGGGAGTCAGACAAATGTGTGTACTATGTGAGGGCTAAACTGCTAGTCAAATAAATTTATATACTGAGTGGCAACTGATCTGCTACTAAGGTAAATGTGTGCACTGTTTTAGGGGTCTAATCTACTAGTTAGAAACATTTGTGTATTGAGTAGGGGAAACTAACCGGATAGTCACAGAAATGTGTTTACTTTGGTTGGCTGTCCTTCTTGTCAGGTACATGTATGTATTCTCTGGTGGTGTAACCTTCTAGTCAGATAAATGTGCATACTGTGTGGAGACTAACCTGCTAGTCAGATAAATGTATGTACTGTCTGGAGGATACCCTACTAGTCAGATAATTGTAGGTACTGTATAGGTCTTACCTGCTAGTCAGATAAATAGGTGTATAATGTCAGGCTCTAAACTACTAGTCAGATAAACTGTTTTACTGTGTCAGGTGCTAACCTATGAGTCAGACAAATGCATGTATGTTGGGGGTAACTTACTAGTTAAGCAAATGTGTGTACTTTTTAGGGGACTAACCTACTAGTCAATGGGCACTCAGTGGATAAAGTTTCAATTAGAGGTTTTTAAATCACCAATTTGTAAGTCAGATAATGAACTTAAAAAAATCCTGGTACAGTCTCTGAGAAGCAACAGTATTTTTTGATTCACTGTCTATTGTATTTTGTTGTGAGTATAGAGTCAGTATATTTAAGTAAGGTGGGTATTTAAAATGGGTCTGTATTATCATTTTGCACGCTCAGAAGAGCGAACGACAGATAATTGACCCCATGTAAGCGAAAGCTTACAACGTTGAAACTTCAGAACAGCGATTATTTTCCAATGGAAAACAATCTCTGTTCCAAAAAAAAAAAAAAACAGTAAAACATTACTTAACTTGGGGGTCTTCACCCCCACACCCCCCCGTGATGTGGGGGGCTGTGCCCCCCACACCCCCCTACTTAAAAATACCAGCTCTGAGATCGCACTACAGTGCCGAAAAGGCAAAGTAGCGAAAGTGGGCAAACAAATTCTTTCCCAGTGAAAGAATTCTCTGAAACGCCGCTTCGCTATTTTGCCTTTTCACTCTTTACTGTTCAACAAAGATGCATTTGACAACCTGCATCTGTGACGGCATAATAGGGAACCTTTAAAGGGTCTATATTATCATATTGCATGCTCAGAAGAGCGAACGGCAGATAATCGACCCCACGTAAGCAAAAGCTTACCTCGAAACTTCAGAACAGCGATTATTTTCCAATGGAAAACAATTGCTGTTCCAAAAAAAAAAAAAAAAAAAAAAAAAAAACAGTAAAACATTACTTAACATGGGGGGTTATGTCCCCCACACCCCCCTACTTAAATATGCCAACTCCAAGATTGCACTAAAGTGCCGAAAAGGCAAAGTAGTGAAAGCGGCCAAACAAATTCTTTCCCAGGGAAAGAATTTGCTGAAACGCCGCTTCACTATTTTACCTTTTTGTGTTTTACTGTTCAACAAAGATGCATTCGACAACCTGCGTCTGTGACGGCATAATAGAGAACCTTTAAAATGACCTTTTTTAATCTGGCCAAAGTTTCAGTTTGTATTAAGATGGAAGACATAGTAGAAGCACTATGGGATGTGTGTCTCCTTACCTCAGTAGCATTTTGTGTCATTCTGTGGATGTTAAGCAAATGGGGATGGTAGAAATACATAAGGTATTTAATGTCACCAGTACAAGTTGTTATTGTTGTTAATTTACTTATTTGTCAGGTGGATAAGGAAACTGAAACAGTGTGAGCTCTTTTTCTCATTGGTATGAGCCACAAGGATAAATGTAATATGTGTAGAGAATTTGGAGTAGCCAGTCGGGCAATATATTTGTGCAGGTACATAAACTACTAATTAAATAAAAAACAATGTGCTTGTAATGCAGACCTTCTTTAACTTCTCAATGCACCCAAACAATTCAGGACTGTTAAGTGCAAACAGGACTTCAGAGACCAGTGAAGTATATCTTCAACATGTTGCTACCAGAATAGCAGCTCAAGGCAGGGAACTGCTCTGTAATTAAATTAAATGTATGCGGGAAGCAATTCCACTCAAATAAGCAAATTGCATTTATTCCTTCTTAGGCTAATGAGGCAGCTAAATGGTGACACCAGTAACAATTCTAACCATTCCAGCTCACTGGAGCATGAATGATGGGCTTTCTTTTCTCTGTGCCTCACTGCAGTGATACAGACTGGCAGTGCCCTTGAATTCAATCAGCACATTGCCTGATGAAGAGCAGACTCACAGATGTCTAGAACTGTATTTTCTGTGCCATTTCTTGTTATGCAGGTGGCCAGACTTGCATTGCCTGTGATACAGTGTTGATTTTTTTTTTGCTGCTTTAAAAAGGCTGAAGTTTTGCATATAAGTATGACAGGCAGTGTGTGAACTGCAAATCTCAAATTACTGCACCGTTAGATATGCCTTTGGTCAGGCAAAATAATTCAGCCCATCACCCCTTCTCTACACATTCTGATTTAGGTGCAAGTGATACTTGCTGAAGAGATTTCCTCAACTTTTTTTATTAGAATGAAATAAAGGTTAAGCGATATTATAGAGAAATATGAACCCCCCTCCCATTATGACCGCAGTCCCTATTCCATATCTGTGAAGTGGATAAGGATTTATTTACTGATTTATTTATTTACACTTAGTAACACATAAAAGAGATACAGGTACCTTGCTATGCCTTTTTTTTGTTAGTGTTTGCCACATGTACTGAGAGCTCTTTAGTGAATATTGCCCAAGAAATGAGACAATGAGCCTGCCAGTGGCACTCTTAATAATGATGTGAGTATCAGGTATAGAATCAGATGCTACATTATCCTACCGTAAATAAAAAAACAACTCTTTTTCTATGACAGTTAATTATGTCCTGCCAACAAACAAAAAAAAAAAATCAATCTTCTAGCATTATCACAGAAGCCTCACTATTGCCGACAGGGTAATAGTAAACTTATAGTACCTCTACAGTTGTATTGATTGTTTCATTTTTTTTTTCATTAATGGCTGACATGCATGCAGACTTGTACTCCAGGACTGGGAATTGGCAGCCCAACATGAAGTCACTCTGCAGGCAGTCTGTATTCTCTCAGCTCAGAACAGTCAGGCAGACACCTTGAGCAGGTCCATTTCACAATCCCACGAATGGATGCTACACAGGGATGTGTTCCTGGACATAGTCCATAAGTGGGTTACTCCACAATAGATCTTTTTGTTTCCCCTCTGAACAGACAACTTCCACTCTTTTGTACCAGGGTACCCAGCCCCCTAGCGAGGGAAATGGACTGCTTTTCTATCTCATGGCAGGGGATGATTTTGTATGCATTCCCACTTTCCCACTGTCACAAAAAGTCCTAATGAAAATCCAGCAGGACAGACCAAAAAATCTTGTTGGTGACTCCCTTTTTGTCAAGACAACACTGGCTCCCCCTCCTGCATTCAGCCAGGGGCAGTCATCACAAGTTACCTCACAGAGTGGATTTACTCACACAGGACAAGGGATTCCTAATCCATCCCCATTTGGAATCTCTGAACTTAACCCTGTGGGTGGTAGAGTTTTGATCCCATTCAGACACCTTTACACTGAGGACATGTTTAATGTCCTGTGGGAGGCCAGGAAACCCAATACTAGCAGATCTTATTTGTCCAAATGGAAAATATTCTCTATCTCTTGTTTGCAAAGACAGCTAGACCGATTTCAAGGAGAGGTCCATTTAGTGCTGTCCTACCTGTGTGAATTGTTAGAAGCAGGGCTGGCATATGTTTCTGTTAAGGCCCACCTAGCTGCTATTTCAGCTTGTCTGCCCCTTGACCTTCCTGTTGCCTCCTGACTTCCAGTGAAGTTATTCCTTAAGGGAGTAATGCACCTCAGGCCCCCCAGGAAGTCAGTATCCCTCCATGGGACCTGAACTACATTTTAGAGAAGCTCACTGTTGCTCCTTTTGAACCAGCATTAAAAGCCCCTCTAAAATATTGCACATGGGTGACTGTGCTTTTGGTGGCCCTGACATCAGCCAGGAGAGTGTCAGAGCTCCAGGCTCTCATGGCCACCCCACCTTTTCTAATCTTCCACAAGGATAGAGTGACCCTAAGGACCAACCCGTCCTTCATGCCAAAGATGGTCAATGAGCTCTCCCTGAACCAATGTATTCACTTCCCACCTTTTTTTCCACATCCCCAGAATGACAGTGAGAGAGGTCTGCATTCCTTTAATGTTCATAGACAGCTATCTACCTTGACAAGACCAAGTCCCTTAGGTGATCAGAGCAATTGTTTGTCTTCTTTCAGCCCAGAACACTGGGAAAACCGGTAACAAAAAAGGCTACTAATGCCTGGATTTCCAGGGCCATCTCCTTTTGTTACACAAACCATGGCAAACATCTTACCTCAAAAATTAAAGCCCACTCTGCCAGAGCCATTGCCTCATCTGGAGCTTTCTTCAAAGGGCTGGACACTGCTTCCATTCTAGAGGCAGCCACCTGGATATCTATCCATCCCTCCACCAAACACTACAAAACTGGACCATATTTCCATGTCAAGAGCAGGGTTTGCTAGGGCAATCCTGCATAGGTTCTTGGAAAACAGTTCCATACCATCCTCCTCGTTTTCCCTTTGAGCTTTGGCACTCACCGAAAGGTTATGAATACTGCAACATGGGAATAGAAAGACATAGAATAGTTGTGTAAAATTTCACCATAACCGTAGATGTCCTTCTCTTACATGTTGCAGTATTCTATCCCTCCCCCTACCCTCTATATTTGCATATATATATATATATATATATATATATATATATATATATATATATATATACACACACACACACACACTAGTGCAGCTATCCTGGGACTGGGGTCCAACTGGGGCATTAAGTTCTGAGGAAAGGTATGTGCAGACATCACTTTTATGGCTTATGCACTGTATGGCGCACGTCAGATGTCCCACGTACCTTGCCGTGATACTGGCCGGACATTCAGGTAGCTAAGTAGAGGATAACTCAAAGGTTATGAATAATGCAACATGGAAGAGAAGGACTTATATGGTTATGGTAAGATTTTACACAACTATTCTTTCTCACAATATTTCCTTTTGAAGTTTGAGACAGGACTTTAGCAGACTGCTACAATACACATTTAGAGCTTTTGTGGCAATCCCTAGGAGACAGAACTATTTACAACACTTCCCCCCTTCTTTACAAAAGCTAACAGATAATGGCTGCTCCCAGACCTAGCGTCTCCGGTCCTACTCACCACTGTGGAATGATGTTCAATGACTTAACAGATCATTTACATTTCCCTTATTTTTTCTTAAAATAAGCCAGCTGGTTAACCATTGCTGGGCCAGTGTCCTCAATTAAAACATATACATTTAATTCAGATACCATAATACATGTACATTTCTCTTCATTTCAGCTGGGTGCACTGTTGATACATTTTAACACAAACACATTTTCAGCACAAGCATCTGTACAAATCAGCTTGATATACAAATGACATATAATTATTTACAAAATCTCAGCTAGCTGTGCTGGCACAAGTCATCCATTCACTGCCCTCCTTCTCCCTGGCATGTCTGGCAGTACCTTCTATTGTCACCCCCCCCACCCCCTGAAGACTCAAGCTAGTTTTTCAAGTGACCCTCAAGAAATGTGGCTTGACGGAAATAAGCCCATCTGGGAATATGTTACCCCATTCTCTGTCTTGAGATTCCATCTGCCTTTGCATTGCTGACCCTGTAACAGTGTTGCCCTGTCATATCATATGCCTGCAACCCTAGGCTCCACCATAGTAACTTGGGATTTTGCTCATTGGCTCCCTGTAGACATAGATCCCCCTCAGACTCCTCCTGCCTCCTACTGGAAATACTCAGCACAAGGGCCTCCCTGTCGTGGTAAGACTTCATCATGTTAGCAAGGTAGAATCTGTGCCCCTGCCTCCTGTCTAGCAGTTCTACTGTGTAGTTAACATCACTGACCTTCATTACCACCTTGAAGGGTCCTTCCCAAGCTGTCTGCAGTTTATTTTGTCTGACAGGAATGAGAACCATCACCTGCTGCCCTCATAGCATACTCTCTGGCTTGAGCATTCCTGTCATACCAGACCTTTTTCTTTTGTTGGGCTCTTACCAGGTTCTCCTGGGGCAAGCCCATGAGCTCCCTAACCCTTGTCCTGATGCTTAGGACATATGCCACAACACACTCACTCTCCTACTCATCACGAGTCATATCTAGAGGTGCCCCTCACCCTATGCCCACACAGCAACTCAAAGGGTGAAAAACCTGTGGATCCTTGGGGTACCCCTGTATAAGCAAAAACAGATGGGGCAAATATTTTTCCCACTCTCTCTTAAACTGGTCTGCAAATGCCCGTAGCATGGTCTTTAGTGTAGAGTTTAACCTTTCCACAAGGCCATTAATCTGGGTGGTCTTTAGGTGCTTCAGCCCACAGTGCTCCCACAGACAAGCCAGCAGGTCTGACATGAAATTAACACCTCTGTCAGTCAGTATTTCTCTTGGGAAACCTACTCTGCTGAAAATCTCTAGCAAAGCTTTTGCCACTTTCTCTGACTCGGTGGTGGACAGAGCCACCAACTCGGGCGATCTAGTAGTATAATCTGCTACCACTAGGCTATACTTCTTCCCTGTGGAACTTGGGGTACTCAGAGGCCCCACAATATCTATAGCTACCTTCTGAAATGGCTCCTCTATCACAGGTAAAGGCATCAGAGGAGCTTTGACCTTCTCTCCTGCCTTGGCTACTTTTTGACACTGCTCATAGGTCCTCCAGTACTCTGTTACATCCCTGGAAATCCCAGGCCAATATAAGTTCTGTATAATACATCCCTTGGTACGCTTTATGCATATATAACCTGCAAAGGGAATGTCATGGGCTATGGGCTATGGCTAGAAGAGACAGACAGTAGGCTCTAGGCACTACCAACTGCTGTATTACCTCAACTTCAAGACCTCTCTCAGAGGTCCACTCTCTATACATTAACCCTTTGTTCCAGTATACAGAATCCCCTTTTCCTTGAGAATCAGGTGCCTCCCTAGTTACCTCCCTCAAGCCTCTCAGTGTAGAGTCTGAGAGTTGAGCTATTCTCAACTCTCTCTGTGTAACCCTTCCCAGTTCCCCTTCCACAGGAAGTCTGGTCCCTTCTGACAGCGATACCTCACTGTCAGCTTGGGTACTACTTCTCACCTCTGCCCTTGCAGTCACTCTGTCCAAGAGAACATCAGTACCCACCAGCAGTTGTGGCTCACCTTCAGTCTCACTGCTATGGGTTTCTCCATTGCTGAAGTAGGCACATCACCAGTGCTGGCTTCAGATGTGTGATCTCTCTGGATCCCCCAGGCTACCAGACCCACGTGCCTGTCTCCAAGCCTGACTGCATGTCACTGCATGCACACAAGGTACTGCATTATCAAAAATCATTCCCTGTCAAACATCCGCAGGGATATCCTCAAACACACCTACTTGCTTGCTTCCTTTTCCACCCTCCCAGTGAAGGTGAACCCTGGCCAAAGGGATTTGAAATGGGATCCCTCCTAAACCTCTTACTAGAGTGGACTGCCCAAGCAAGTACTGCTTCTCTTTAACCACTGCAGGCTTCACAATGGTTATATCAGAGGCTGTGTCTCTGTTGGGAGTGGCCTGTTTTCCATATACCAAGCTCCGATTTAAACTCTGCTGGTAGTTTAGTGCCATTTTCATCTCCAGGCAACATACCACTGGCATTCTGTTGTTCCTACTTGCTGGCTCCCCCACCTTTTGTTCCCCACCTTGCCTTTGTGGATATATATATGCTACACAGCCCCACTGGTTATATTTAAAATATTTAACCCTTGATCCTGGCCGTGTAGGTGAACTAGTGGCTTCCCCTGTTACTGGCAGACTCTGTTGGGGCAGTTTAGGCTGCCCACCATGGGATTCCTTATAACAATATGCAGCACTGGGTGCCCCTTTCATGTGCAGTGATGCCCTGCTTGCAAGGTATAAGTCTCCTTATTTCCCCAGCTCATCTGTACAGTTGCATTTCCTGTCTGCCAACCAGATTCTTATGTCCTTAGACAAAGTGCTAAGGACTTGTTCCCTCATCAAAAGGTCTGCCAGCTTTTCAAAACTGGTGGCCTGACACCCACTCACCCACCTATGAGCATAAGTGCTTAGCTCAGCAGTATAATCACATACACTTTTATCTGCCTTGCATCTATGCTCACAAAACGTTTTTCTGTAAGCTTCAGGGTTAACTTAAAACATTGTAATAAACAGTGCTTAACTTGATAATAATCTAAACAATAATTATCAGACAATTTAGAAACAAATGTTACAGCTTTACCATGGAGTAATGCGGTCAGGAATTGTACCCAGAGCCCTCGGTCAACATTACACTGTTTGCATACTCTTTCAAATAGATGAATAAAACTATCAAAACTATCACCTTCTTGGTACTGAGGGAGAAGTTTACTGACCTTTATTGCTTCTGGGGTAGGGTTACTCTCTTCCCCGTTACCTCCATGACCCTGGCGAAGAGCCAGCATTTCCTTTTCATGTTGACTCTGCCTCTCATTTTCTTCAGCTTCCAAGTGCTGCAGTCTCTTTGCTGATTCTACTTCAACCTCTAAACAGCACAGTCTCTCTGCTGACTCTAGTTCTAAACCTTTGGCCTCCAGTTCAAGTCTCTTTAACTCCAGATGAATTTTTAAGGCCTCTGAGGAAAAGTTGAACTGTCCTGTTTCTGACAGCTGTAAATCCCCAATGATAGTCTGGTTGTCTTCCTGGTTGCTGGTCTGTGCTGCAGCTGTGGTTAAGGTTGCAATCATTTCCCCTTTAGTCAGGTTGGCATGCCGTAGTCCTTTGGCTTGGCACATCTCAGCCAACTGATTCCTTGTCAGTTTGCCATAATCTTCTGCTGACATCCTTGCCTGCTCTTCCTGACTAACTAATCTAACAAAAAGTAAGTAAATGAAACTATTGTGATATGAAACTCTGAAAGTCTACTTTGTGGCTACTTGGGGGTACAAGTACTTTCTTTAGTGACACTGCTTACAGGCTGCAGGAATTCAATATCCACACCACTGTTCAACAATATGTGAGCATGTGATGATCCCACCACTGCCACCAATTAAAATTTGGCACCTACCACAGCTGCCAGTATGTGATGGGCACCAGTATATGTTGTCCCCACACTGGGACAGTAATCAAGGAGTCTGAATCCTCATCACTGACACTGGAGAGTGACATGCACTTGGAATACAAATGGATACACTCTATTTCCAGATGCAGACCTCTCTACATCAAGTGCAATGTCCCTTAAGAGCACACAGGGAACACTCTCAGCCTGGGTCTGGATGTCTATATATATCTGTCTCCCTCCAGATCCCCAATAAGACTCCCCACTGGTACAGCTGTAGGGTTGGGTCTTCAGCTGAGTGCCCAAGCCAAGTCCTCCAGCACCCTATCTGTAAACCCAGTGCTCCATGCCCCTGCCCCAAGTACCTGACACACACACACATACACACACACACACACACACACACACACACACACACACACACACACACACACACACACACACACCACACACGCACACACGCACACACACACACACACACACACACACACACACACACACACACACACACACACACACACACACACACACACACCTCTTACAACTGAGCACTAAAATCAGCCATCCTACATTAAGAAGGCCCTCCTGCACCCTTGTGGCAGAAGTGTGCATCGCAGGACCCATCTGAGTACAATGAGTACTCAGGTGAGTACAATGCTCCCTAACTGAGTACAATGCTCCTTTTTGTATGCATTTCACGTCTTCACCAGACACCTGCAACAACTGGAGAGACCACAGAGGTTTGTTATCAAGAGAATGCAGGGCCTCCAAAACATGACATACATGGAAAGACTGAAAGCCCTGTCACTGTAGTCTGTATCATACAGGCCACTGAGAGAAGGCCTGTGTCTGGCCTACAGAGCAGTCACGGACCCTGCCCTGTTGGAATTGCTGCACATCTGCAAATCAAATGGGACAAGAAAACTTGCTCCAAGGATCTCAACCTAGCTGGTGACATTAACAGAGCATGAAGGAGAGAAAGATATATCTCCCAAAGATTACTGCTCCTCTGGAATAAGCGCCCACTCCATGCGCAACCTTGAAGATGGGTGACTGTAAATTCATCCCGGAGGTGGCATCTCTGTCCCTCATGGACAAGGGCAGTTGGTGCTGATCACAGAATCCCTCTGCTAACAATGACAGTCTAAATATGGTCAATAAGGGTACTCTGGTTTTTACATGGCTAGGCACTGCAGTTGATCAAACTAGTAGCCATTCAACATGAACAAACATAGTCATTCATATAGGAGGTTTTATTTTGCAGCCTTTGGGTCCTTCTGAAAATGTATATATAACTGCAAATTAAAATGCCACTACCATTTGCTGGCAAATATTTTCTTTATCACCAACACAATTTTTATATCAAGGTTTTTTTTAAAAATGAAAAATATAGACTGATTGCCATTAATTACAGTAATCTTTGACTCTTGAATGCTTTGTATTTGATAGGGCACTGGGCAGAACAGGGTCATGCTTGTGTTGCTACTGTTTTTCACTTGCAGTCTGTCCTTTGTAAAATAAATGGTATTTGTCCTTCCTCCTGATATCATAACATCCAATACAAAAGTTCTTTCACTGCCAAAAAGAAACAGAGAAATCCAGTCACTGAAAAAAACTGAAGATGCAGTCGTTGGGTAATGTCTTATACTTTATTAAACAAAAATTAAGCACTTTCATTCCTTATAATGGTAGAACTTCATCAGAAAGACTGATAATTATTGAACAATTTAAATATTGGCAATAGTGAACCAAATACTGAAATATATGATTTGTATTAGACGTAAATGTTTGCTATAAAGTAACTAGGAAATATTTTGCTCACTTTTGTGCCAACGAACTATTAATAGACACTTTTTCATTAATATCTGGTAGTTTACTAGCATTAAACAGTTAATGCCAGTGCAAATCCCTAACTTCCAACTGCACTGACCAACCCCACCCCCACCCATGGTGAACGGGGGTACCTTCTTTAAAATAAAAAAATAAACTTCTTAAGACTGGAGCACACCAGAGTGTTTACAAAGGGCATTTTTTATCACCGCTTATACTGGGATATACACATTGGTAAATGCTAATTCCTAACTGCTTTTCAGTTTTGCCAATGGAAAAAGTAGAGCAAGCCAAACACTGGATATAAAACAGTACCCTCTTTGTATTACAGCTGCATTTACCATTCAGAGCCAAAAACTGAGAATAGTTGGCTATTGCCACATTCCTGAACATAGTTGTTCTCCTGTTCTTTCTCCTGCATCCTGATCTGAATACTTGAGGGTCTCCTCAATGAGGCTGGTCTCATAAAAAAACATCCACTTTTGGGTTATCATTGTGTGTAGTGGAACAGACAGATTGGTCACCTCCACTCAGGTTTCTTACTTTTTTATCCATGCCTGGCATGGGATAAACCTGTTTATTCCTATAATCACTGCAATCTCATAGAAAAGTATTTTCTTTCCTGGCCATCATAATTCCCAGTGTTTTCCAACTCTGAAAACAATAGATACTGTGTGATGGTGTCATACAATCACTGTATCTACGCCTGAAGTTCTGATGAAGTCTGACATTTAGATGACAAAAGCGCTTAACTTCTACATTTTTTAATAAACTGTGGTATTTGTTGTCTTTCCACCGACTCCATGATATTTGCTCACAGTTTTGAGGTACTTTAATCCCATGAATATGACAGGGAATACTAAGATAAACTTCAATAGATACTGAAGAATAAGATAACACATTTGAAATTCAAAGTATAGTCAGGATATCACAACCAGGTATTATTTCACAGAAATGGTAGTAGATGTTCAAAAACAGCATTCATGAATAAGTATCAGGATCAAAGACCATAAGAAAACACAAGAATGCATGGAACATATGAAGGGCAATTCATATGAGGGATGGGAATAAACAAATAAATAAACAAAATATTGATTAAATAGGCAAGTAGGGAAAGGGACAGATTACATACTTCTTAGCTGTCAACAGGTTTGGTGATTCTCTGTACATACAATAAGATTTCAGTCTACCATGTTCTCCACCAATATGTTTCATTTTATTGTACTCTATTATGCAGTGAATATACTATGTTTCCAGGGTCTTTTGAGTAGCGATCGTTTATCTAGTGGGACTGAATCTGATCAGTAAACTGGAATATACTTTTATCAAAGGGCAGCTATCTTTAAGGATGGCAAAAATGCACTTCCTTCTCATAAAGAGGAAAAATAAACTGTTGCAGTTTGGATGTAAATGCTAGTATATATATATATATATATATATATATATATATACACACACACACACACACACACACACACACACAGAGCGAGAGAGAGAGACCTGTACTGACCTACACAGTAAGATCAGGATGGAAGAAATGTGCCTGCAGTTTGAGGTCAACCATTCATATATCTGACACACAGCTTATCCTCAGATTAGTTATTCCTTGGGAGTAGAGTTGTTATTTTTTTCTATTCAGCACTGAAGTTCTGAAATAAATTGCCAGCCCACATAACCAGAAGTGCAAATCCTGAAAAGTTTAAAACAGAGTTTGAAAATTCTCTGAGAGAAAGATCATGACAGGTTATTATTCATATGAATGTTGTGCTGCACTGGATTGATGTATATTAGTTGTCTGTATCCTTTTAGCTTGAAATGTGTTTACAGGCTGTTTATTAATCCATTTTATCTGATGTTTTTACTTTGCTCCTTTATATTTCTACTGCTGTTCATTTTTGTAACTCACGGAAAACATGTGTCTTGCTACCTCCACATCCATCAGGACTTAAAGTTAATTTAGCAAATAAATCATCATCATCACCATCAACCCCCAATTTCCCATTTTCTACATGGGGTTGGGGTGTCATGTTAACCATCTCCATCTCTCTCAGTTCAGTGCCACTCTCCTACCTTCTTCAACAGTCATGCCTAACTGTCACAGGTCTTCTCTCACACAATCCATCCACCTCTTTGCTGGATATCCTTGTTTCATTTTTACAGTCTGTCTTAAATCTTCTTCATCAGATTGTCTTGTCCTTTTCTGCACATATGACCAAACCACAGTAATATGTTCTCTTTGATCTTTTCTGCAACTGGAGCTACTTGGGCTTTGGCTCTGATGTCCTGATTTCTTTGTCTGTCCCACAATGTGCATCCTACCACCCATCTCAGGCTCTTCATTTCCATCACCTCTATCTTCCTCATCTGCTCTGCCTTTACTGCCCAGGTTTTTGCACCATACAGTAGTACTGGTCGCACCACTGTTTTGTACACCTTACTTTTCAGCTTCTTTGTCATTCTTCTGTCACATACTGTACCTGACACTCTGTGCCAGTTGGCTGAAACCCTGCTGATTCTAACTTTGACCTCTTCATTCAGAGTTTCCTTTTCCTCAACCATCCCTTCCAGATATCTGAAGCTGTTAACCTGTTCCACTATTTTCCCTTCTACAAAAAGTCTCACCTTCTTCTGATTTCCCCAATTTGCTGCCATTACCACTGTCTTTTCTGTACTTAGTTTCATCCCATGTGCCATCAGTTTTGTATTCCATTCCCCTATCCATTGCTGAAATTCTTGCTTAGTGCCTGTAATGCCACATTGTCTGCATACAGCAATGTTGTTGATCTCTCCCTTTGACCTGTTTGCTAATGTAATCCATCACCAGTATGAACAGCGAAGGGCTCAGAGTTGAACCCTGTTGCACTCCCACTCCTACTGGAAGCTCCTCTGTGAGACCAAACACTGTTTGTACTAGAGTCACTGGAGCTTTGTAGCTAGCCTGCACTAGTTCTGCCAATGTTTCTGGGACTTCGAACCACCACAGGACTGCCCAAATCACCTTTCTTGGGACCTTGATATATGCTTTCTCCAAGTCTCAGAATGCTCAACTGGACTCTTTCCTCATCTGTAGCTTCTTCTTACTATCTGTCTCACTGCAAACCTCGGGTCACTTGTGTTGCATCCTGATCTGAATCTGAACTGCTTATTTTCCATATTCCTTTCTACTACTCTGTGTATCTGTTTATCAAGCACCCTCTCCGGAATGTTCATGCAAAGTGGTAAGAGTTTGATACACTGGCACAAGTATGCTTTCATCCAGTCATCTGGGATATATCTTTCTCTCCACACTGCTATGAGTACCCTCAGGAGGCATTTCTCCCCTATATCACTTAGCATCTTTATCATAACTGCTATGACCTCATCTCTTCCTGCTGCTTTCCCTAACTTCTTTTTTTTTTGTGCTATTCTTACTTGTAGGGTGGGCTCCTCTTCTTCTTTCAACATAGGCTGCATCTGGGACAGTACAGCTTCTGTGGGGTTTTCTTCAGTGGGAATCTGCTGAAAGTACTCCTTCCATCTGCCTTTCATGTCCTGTGGACTGATGAGCAGGTTGTTGCTGGATGTATGACTTGTGCCAGCACAGCTGGCTGGAATTTTGTAAATAATTGTATGTAATTTGCATATCAAGCTGATTTGTACAGAAGCTTGTGCTGAAAATGTATTTGTGAGCTTTGCTTGTGTTAATTGTGTTAAAATGTATCAAAAGTGCACCCTGTTGAAATGAAGAGAAATGTACATGTATTATGGTATCTGAATTAAATGTATATATTTTAATAGAGGACACTGGCACAGCAAATGGTTTACCCGCTGGCTTGTTTTAAGAAAATTAAGGGAAATGTAAATGAGCTAAGTCACTGAATGGCACCCCAGAGTGCTGAAAAGGAATGGAGATGCTAGGTCTGGGAGCAGCCATTATCTCTTATCTTTTGTAAAGAAGGGGGATGTGTTGTAAACGGTTCTGTCTCCTAGGCATTGTCATAAATACTCTAAATGTGCATTGTAGCAGTCTGCTAAAGTCCTGTCTCAAACTTCATAAGGAAATAGTGTAAGAACCTAAAGGCAGGTGACCAGATGAGGTCATCTTGTATATTATATTGTACAGGGAGCAATCTCAGAGTACTGAGTACTCTGTTTGGGAGCCTGACTAGAAAGACTGATCATGTATTTCATCTTGCCCTGCCCAAGTAAGTTATTAGGGAACAGTATAATTCTCTTAGATTTGGTTAGGAATATAGTAAAGCTTAGCTTAGAGATTGTTTTTCTTTATTTGTAAGAGTCTGTCCATCAATGTTGTTTTCAATATTTTCTGTGATTTGAACTATGTGGTTTACTGCGAATATAGATTAAATATTTTCATGTTCTTTTATTATTTATTATTAAATATATTTAAAAATGTTATTGTGGCTGGTTCTTTTAGAGAGTATCTAACCTTTAAAAGTACTTACATTTGTTTGGTGACACTGTGTGGGCCACTCCAGAAGGCCTGGCCATCTTGGTGAACTACTACCATTTCATAATGTTGATGCAAAACCTCTAACTTTTTAAGTGATTTAGAGCAGTCAGTTCTTACCTGTCTCTAGTCTGCAGAAAATCTTAGACTTTGCTTTATATTTAAACCCTGTCCTCGAGCAAGTCTCTTAACCAGACAGTGCTTTGGGTTAACTGGAAGCTAGTGTTAGGCACCCCCCCCCCAGACTTCAAGCTTAGTAACTAACTTTTAACCAGAGTACTTATAGTGTAAGGAAAGGATATTAATTGTAATAAACAGGAGCAACATCATTTGTACCACGTTCTTTGGATATTATCCTTGATTTCCTTAATGCTGGCATTGTGTTTATTATTTAACTGTGAAGTATATCAGTCTAACATTAATATTTTAACTGAGTACATATTTAATTTAGCTTGTTTTTGCAGACACAGGCGTGTGAAGTGCACTGTCTGGATTACAACAGTTTGTCTAGCATTTAGTGCAAATGACATAGGCTATGAGCTGTTAAAGAGCCGCTTCCTGCAGTCCATGGTTTGATTCCCTCAGCCATCATTTGTTCTCTATGCGACTCTTTCAAGTCACTTCATAAGACAGTACTTCTCAGCTGCTTCTGAAAAGGGGCACTTGTGCCCAGTGGGCTGTCCTAAGCTGTTAGCAAATATGATCTGCATTTGTATTTCAAAAATTCTTGCACCCTTCACATAAACATTAATTAGCATTTCACTGCATGCAGTTTTAGTATGAATCCCATAACTTCTGTTGTAGTTTAATTGGTTGCCAGATGTGTTTTCACTAAATGTGAGTCTCAAGGGAAGTTATCTGTTTTTCCTACTTAGTTTAATTTCAGTATGATAGTGTGGGGTTTTGTAAAATGACAATTTTTATGTAAAATTTTAATTTAACATTTTAAATGAAATCCAAATCTCTGTGATAATTGTAAAAGTAAAGAAGAAAATTTCATGTACTGACTTGACAGGACTAAGATACTAGCCTCGCCACTACAGGATGCCAGTTATCCACACCTCGTCCGGCACCACTACTGCCCAATAAAAAACATCTGGAGCCATACTTTGAAACCTGCCAAACTGAAAATGAGACAAGCTGTCAGCAAACAAATTCAATATGACTAGTAAATGTTTAGCTGTAAATGACAAGCTGATCCTCAAACTTAACCATACTTACATCTACAATACTGTACCAGCAATGACCTGACTTTTTTTTTGATAAACACCTGAACTACTTCCTTGTCTGAATGAAAAACAACTTTCTTGTTGGCTAACCTCTGTTGCCATACCGTAACTGCAGCCCAAGCCGGTATCAGTTCTAAGAAAGTCCTGTCCATCTTCCAAGTCCCCATCCATTGCACTGCAAATATTACTCTCCACAAATGGCTGCCATACCTACACTCCCAAGTGTATCAGTCCACAAATTTAAATCCTGGAATGACAACCAGCCCGATTGCCAAAGCAAAGAAAATGCCATTAAAGCTCTCCAAAACCCTCAACAGCATTTACACATCCTGTTTAATTATGACAGACACTCACACCCACTGATGCTTATGACTGTTACCTTTTAACAGATGGGACACTGACATGTTAAAAGCCCTCCATAGACAAATCACTCGCATGCAGAATTTAACAGGCTCAGCAATTCCATGACCTCTGTCATAGGTTCATAAGTTCATAGGTAGGTACTAGGCTATCTGCCCGAAGGCATTTATAAGCCTAGCCAAAATGTGTTGGCTTTCACCACCCCCTTAGATTAGTTCCCTGTGCCTCTGTCCAGCAGAGCCACTGAAGTGATCCCCGAGGTAAACTTTCTGTTTCCCATCCACTCGTCAAGATTTCTTTTGAAGATTGTTAGCGAAGAGCTCTGCCTAATGTAGATTAGGATCTTGTTCCAAAGCATGGGAAGTCTCTGGGACAGGAATCTATCCCTCCAGCACATCCTATTTATTGTTGTGGTGAGGTTTAGATCCCTAGAGCATGTGGCTCGCAGGATAAGGTTTTTTTTTTAGGTGGAGCATGTCCATCAATTCTGGGTTGGACATGGCCTTGTATGTCAGGCAGAGATCACCTCTGAGTAGGCGGTATGCAACTGAGTACAGCTGTAATTTCTTCAGTCGAGCTGCATAGGGCATCTGTTTGAGGCCAGTGATCCTCTTGGTGAGGTACTTCTGTGGTCTTTCCAGCTGTTGCAGGTGTCTTGTAAGGTACATCCCAAATGGGGCATTGTACTCTATGATGGGTCTGATGAGTAATGAGTAGAGGGGAACAATGACATCTTTTGATCTGGATGCGAACCCTTTTGTGATTAGGTGGACAACGTAGTAGGATTTTCTAACCACTTTGGTATTGTGATTATCAAAGGTGAGATTACTATCTACTTGGATCCCCAGAACCATTATTATGTCTTCCGTATTTAGGGGACTACCACCTATGTGGTAGTTTGTGGGTACTTTGTTTTTTCCAAAGGGGATGACTGTGCACTTTTTGGCATTTAGCTTGAGGCCATGATTTTGACACCAGGTATCTGTCTCAGTGAGACCCTTTTGGAGGATGTCTGTGTCAGCTGGAGAGTCAATTATAGCCCCTAGTTTGCAGTCGCCTGCGAACTTGGTCAGCCATAGTTCTCCTGTGCATGCCTGTACCTCTGATAAGTATATGCCGAACAGGAGGGATCCTAGGACTGAGCCCTGGGAAACTCCACTTGTAACCGATCTAGAGTCGGACCTAGCTCCCACAACTCTCACCATGTGGGTTCTGTCCATGAGCCAGTTGGTAACCCATCTTGTGACATAGGGGTTTATGTTCAGGCTGGTGAGCTTGTCTTTAATACCAGAATGGAGAATGGTGTCGAAGGCCTTTGTGAGGTCTAGGTAGGCTGTGTGTACCACCTTTCCCTCATCTATAGCCTTGGTAACTGTCTCAAAGAAGTCCACCAGGTTTAGGAGGCATGATCTGCCCTTAACAAATCCAAACTGGGTAGGGTCCAGTGTTTGGAGGTTCCCAATGTCTCTGTTAATGAGTTCCATGATGATGCGCTCCATAGCCTTGCAGACCAAGCTAGTCAGGCTTATAGAGTGATAGTTCCCGGGGTCTGTTGTGGGTCTACCTTTGTGGAGCGGAATAACCGCTGCTGTGCGCCACTCTATGGGTACGTAGCCTGTGGAGAGGCTGAGTTTGAACAGTGTGTTTAGGTGAGGGATTAGTTCGTCTTTGAGCTTGTGTAGGACACAGCCTGGGACACCGTCCATCCCATTGATGCTGTGTTTTTGGCTTTGGAGAGGGCTGTTTTAACCTGAGTGTCTGTGATTTCAGGGACTCTACATTCTTCTGGTATGGTCATGGGCCCTGTTGGGGGTGAAGTTTGCGCTGAACCTGTTTGCCAGGATGTTGGCGATATTGGTCGGTTCAGTGTATTTTGTGCCATTCTGCATTAACTCTGAGCAGATCTGAGCATTGCCACGTAGACTCTTGACATAGCTAAAGAATGCCTTGTGGTTATTTTTGGAGTCCTTGGCAATTTTTCTTTCAAAGCTCGACTTGGATGATTTTATGAGGGATCGTAGTTTCATGCTGATACTGATCAGGGATGTTTTCCCTTCTTGGGATTTTACTCTTTTCTGTACTAATTTCCTCCTTCTATTTTATAGCTTGTTTATGGCAGGAGTCCACCAGACTGGTTTCCTTTTCTTGGAGGAGTGAGCCTTGGTTTTGCTTAGGATGGCATGATCCATGCATTTTTGTAGGTGCCCGTAGAATGCATTAGTAAAGAATTTTGCAGCTTGGACAGCATTATCCTTCAGCATGGGGGCTTTGAAACTTTCCACCTCGGTCTTAAGTAATGTGAAGTTTGCTTTTGAAAAGTTTTTCACAGTGGTTTTCTTGTCCGGGGGTGGGGGCGGAATGTGGATATCCAAAGTGATTTGTTTATGGTCAGATCTAACCAGCAAGGGGTTGACCTCCGGTGTGGAACACCGGTCGCCCATGTTGGTGATGACCAGGTCCAATATGTTGTCACCTCTGGTCAGAGTGTTGACCAGTTGAACCAGAGCGTTTGAGTTTATAAATTCTAGGAAATGTTGGGCAAGGGAGTTAGTACTTGAGTAGTTCTCCCAGTTAATGTTTGGATAATTGAAATCACCCAATATTAGGGTGTTTCGTAGGACCTTTATGTTTCCCAGTGTTTCCAGGAACACGGAATGGGGGTCCTGGGACATGGTGGGTGATCTGTAGCAAGCTACAATTTGAATTTCAGTTTTGCCCATTGTTAGTTGCACGTGGATGATCTCTGAAGCATCGTGCTGTGCCACTAACCTGGAGGTGTGGGTATCCTTGATGAATATGGATACGCCCCTGCCTTTTGTATTTCGGTTTGGGTTCTGTGGCTGAAATGTATGGTATGTCTTGTAGCCTGGTAGTGCTGGGGTTCTCTCTGGAACCTTAAACCAGGTTTCTGTTACTGCACATATATTGATTTTCTCCATACTGAGGAGTGTCTTGAGTGCATGCATTTTGAGGTTCAGACTTCTGGCATTGAGTAGCACTACCCTCAGTTTTTTGTTACTTGTGGTATTTACGATGGTAGGTTTGTCTTTTGAGCCTTGCCTAAAAAAGGCACTATGGGGGTGACAAGAGTCTTGGCCAGTATTCTAAAGCCTATGGGTGACAGGTGCAAGCCGTCTCTAGTGAAGCAACGTGGCTTGTCGAGCATGTCATCCCAGGCGGACAGACACTGCATCCTTCTTGAATGACACCAGAAACTTAGCCTGGGCTACGTGATCAGAGAGCTCTTCCATGTCTCTTTTCATGTAGTCCAGAGAGGGGTATGGCTCAGGTCATTCACACCAACATGGACAGGCAGCTAACAGTAACCCTCTCCTTATTCAGCCTAGTGAGTGGGACGTCAGTGTGCCTGACTATAGAGTCACCTATTACTAGTATGTTGGGTATGTTATTTTGCCTTAAGGGCTGTGATTGCATGGCACAATGGTTTTGTGAAGTATGTGTTTCATGGTTTGTGTTGAGGGGGGTGGAGGTTGCTTGGATGTTTGCTTTGGAGGTCTCTGTTGGTTTTGCAGATATTTATGTAGAGCCTTCGAGTATGTTTTCATGTATTTATGTGTGTTTTTTTTCCATTGCTGCTTTAATGGGTTTATGTGAGACTGTGGTGGTGTGATGCAAGTATTTCCCTTCTCCTCTTGACTGTCTGATCCAGTCTTGGGTTGAGAGAGCTTAGCCTCCAGTTTGGCTGTATAATTGCATCTCTCGCATGTATTAGTGTTTGGTGGTAGGAGGAGGATGTTGTCTGGGTACATGAGGCAGTTGTAACATTGCCTCAAAATGCCCAGATTCACCAGTTGGACTGGAGAGTACACCTGAAACTGCCCTTTGGACATGCCTGGAAAAGTTCATTGAACTGTTTTACTGGACAGCTGGTAAGGTCGAATAGAGAGCCTTATCCTTCTGTACAGTACAGGTGGGTCTAGTGCTAGGGTTTATAAGTGCTTGCTATAAGTTTATGAGTAAGTGCCAGGCTGAGAAATGAGTGGCTTGAGTGCTTAAGTTGAAAGTTTGTCTAGTTCTAAGGGAAAAATTGAAGACGAGACTTTGTGGAGCCGGGAATAATTTTACCCTAGCTAACCGGCGCTGCCCAGCGGGCAAAACCGGGTAAATACGGCATTTATAGCAGGGAAATGAAAGAGACAGACATTAGCCCAAAATGGCCAATAAACTACTAATTTCTGGCCTGAAACCACTCCTCCAGGGACAGACAGGCTGTTCAAAGCTCCCCTCTCTCACAGGTGAACAGAGAACTTCCTTCTATCGAAGTAAGGTATGGGCAAACACAGAGATTTGTAACACAGCCCTGAATTCAGCACTAACCTGAAAACTGGACTATACTAGCTTAGAAAGGCGGGAAACAAGTATATATATATATATATATATATATATATATATATATATATATATATATTTTTTTTTTTTTTAGAAGATAAAGCATATACACTCAAAACACTTTAAATGCACAAAAAGGATACTTATTGTTATGTACCACAGATCAGAATTGTAGTCAATGCCGCTAGTAATAAAGTAGGAAGAAACACAAATACAGTAAAAGCAGATGAATAAAGTACAATTTTGTATATATATATATATATATATATATATATATATATATAAACAATAGAAAACGAACAAACTTATTTAAACAAGTTACCCAATTAACCAGAAAAAAAGCTCAAAACTGAGCGTGTTCCAGCAGTCTTCAATCAAAGTTCTAACTGCACACCCCTGCTTACTAGGGTGCAGGGGAATCTTCTCCAAAAAGATGGCCTGGATCAGTGCTCAAGTTATACAAACAAAGCTAGATTCAGCAGGTCTGAATCTGGTCTATGCTACAGCAACAAGGTGTACCAATTTCAGAAAGAAACAGTTCAAATAAGCAGTCACAATAAGCCTGTGACCAGAAATTCCCAGCTCAGAAGGGCAGAATCCAGCCTCTCCTCCCACAAGAGTGCAGGCCACAAACCTTCTTAATGTAGAATAACTGGCCTGAAGCTCAAGTGCTTAAACCAGAACTAATACATTTTTAGAATAGCAGATACTGGGCCTTCAATCAGCAATTCCCGGCTTAGAAGGATGTAAGCTACCTGTCCTGCCACAACAGTGCAGACCACAAACCTTCTTAATGTAAAACAACCTGTATGAAGCCCAAGTGCTTAAACCAAAAGTCTTAGAATAACAGTTACAATTTAATCAGGCTACTACCAAGCAGTAATAAATGCAGCAGACTAAGTAAAATTGAGTACTTTTAAGAAAAACAAAATAAAGTAGGAGGAAAAACAAATACAGTAAAAGCAAATTCATTTTTTTTTTTGGGCCTTCTCAAATCTTCTCTCTGTATTAAGTAGAGTGAACACTAGACTCAGAATATGATCTCACTGTACTTGGCTAAGTGAGCAAATGAGATGGACCCAGGAGGAGTGTTCTATGACAGACTAACAGGAGGGGCGGGCAATTCCAGAGCCAGCAACACTAATACCAACACAAGAACAGGGGAAGGGTGGGAAACTAACTGCAGAGAGACACAGAGGATACTGTTCAGAAATACACAATTAGGAAACAGAAAGAATGAAAATACAGTACTTTTAAAACTGCAAGTTTGCACTTAACAGAATATTAAATGCTCTACTGCAAGTTTCACTTAGCTTCAGCTTCTAATGCAGATGTTTGTAGCCAAGCAAGTCTCTCAGGAGTTGAGCATAAAATGATTTCTCAAACTTTGTGGCTAGCACTTAAAGTACAGAGGAATCCCTCTAGGCTATTAAATATCAGATAACAAAGAAGTGATAACACCACCCCCCTCTATAACAAACAGACACAGAGCACACTGTTCAGAAACACACAGTTAGGAAACAGTAAAAATTAAAATACAGTACTTTTAAAACTGCAAGTTTGTACTTAACAGAATGTTAAATGCGCTACTGCAAGTTTCACTTAGCTTCAGCTTCTAATGCAGATGTTTGTAGCCAAGCAAATCTCTCAAGAGTTGAGCTGTCAATTTAGCTTTACTCCTACCCAGAAGCTGCTGAGGCACTCTCTCAGCTCGCCAGTCTTTTCAGCATGCAAGTGAAATAAACCTTGCTTAGCATCAATATCCAAGCCCAAAAACTTCAATGTGTTGGCTGGCCCTTTTACCTTATTCTGTTCAATGGCACCCCTAACTCATGGAACAAACTAATAATACTTCTTGCTGCCCTTCCACAGTCAACAAAAAAATCATCCAAATAATGAACTGGCAACTGCCCATTGGCTCAGTGCATGCTGGTAACACAACTGCTGCATTGCCATGCTAAACTTTTCAGCACAGGCAACATTACACCTCAAAGGTGCATCTACTTCAGGGAAGGAAAAAAGATGAATTAAGCAAAACTCCTATTCCTTATTCTTGGGTACCAATATAAGAGCTGACTTGCAAAACTGTTCAAATGGGGAGACTCAACTGGACATAGCACACTGCATTCCCCACCTCTAACATAAGCAGTGCTGTGACCAACCTTCCTGGCTGTTATGGGCTTTCAATTTTTAGGAATAGCTAAACTACCCTGAACCGACGTTTTTAAACTAAAGCCACCCATAAAACTTGGAAGTAACTTCTCAGCCTAATCTGTATTAGGTTAATGCCAGAATAACCTAGCAAAGAAGTAATAGTAAGTAGGCAGATCTACAGGCTTGTCCACAAAAGGTGGCTGTGTCTTTAAACTGTGAAAATCTCCTCTCTCTCTGCTTCCCAGTGCACCTACTGGCCCAGGTGTGGGGCTGTCCTGCTGACTAGCTGAACCCACTCAGTCCTTACACCAGCACACAATGGCTGTGTATGTACCATCACACTGAGCAGGAGAGAGGAAATCAGCAATTTTGCCAAGCAAAGTGACCTACGTTAAATACCCAGGAGGTACCAGCCCTAACTCCACTGTTCAGTGCAGTCACCTAAGACTGACTGCCTGGCCTATCTACCATAGTGTCAAGCCAAGTGTCAGCATACCAACATTTCCATTTCAGAGTCTTATCAATAGCCTTCAGTTTCCTGAAACACTGGTCATACCCTAACCTATCAGCCTCCTCTCAGCCAGTGTTGTCCTTAATTGTGACAAAATAGGCTAACAACAGTAAGCCTTGCAATTCATTCTTCTCTCTTTTTTAATTTCTCTAAGTCTTTTGGGTTTCTAATACTATAATGGGAATGGACCCCATTCTTAAGTCAAAGTACGATTAAAGTTCATGAAATTAGTATAGTTTCGATCTTTGATGTCAGCCAGAAGTGCTCTTCGCAGCACCTGCAATGTGCCCAGTAATGACTCCTGTACTTCGTACAAAGTTACATGTTTTGGTAACATATCTAAATATGATTGTAGATTCTTTTTTATAAGACCTGTTGCTCCTACTACTATTGAATCTGTCTGGCTATCTTTCTTCCACATTACTCTCATTTCTTGATATTTTATGACTTTGTGTCTGTCTGTATGCAAGACACTATAGTTACTGGGTGTAGCGATTTCAATGGTCAGTGCTACTTTTGTCTTCTTTTCATGAACTATTACATCTGGTTTTCTGGCATCTGTCTTTTGAACTGTTGGTAATAGGTGATCCCATGTGATGTAGACCATCATTTTCTGTGATGCTTTGTGACTCATGTTTCCAGTGTTTTTCAGCCACTTCAGTACCATAATGTTTGCACAATCCCCATTGCAACAGTCTTGCCATAATATTATGCCTTTCAGTATACAGTCCTTCTGCCATTAGTATGTCACAACCAGAAACAAGGTGTGCAACTGTTTCTAATTCTGTTTTACAAAACATACATTTGTGTGTTTCTGTCACATGTTCAATGGACTTTGTAAACCAACGGGTATGTAGTCCACTGCCTTGGAATGCCAATGTTAACCTTTCATCTTTTGGTTTGAATTCGCCTCTCCTTAACCATTCCTGCTTTCGATTCTGATCAACATGAGGTTCTTACAGAAGTTGTCTATGCTTGCAACTATATTTATGCATTTTCCACATTTCTTGCCTTCTCATCTGATCCTTCAACTTATATTCTTTTTTTTGTGTTTTGGCACATTCAGTTGCTGCCTGGTTTTTATCTACTTCTGGTTTGATTTCCATTTCTGCTCGATGCTGATATGCTTCTGCTAAATTAAGCAGGGAAGTCATCTTAGATTTATTTTCCTCATGTTTCAAAACTTTCACTACAGTTGGGTCTTGTGAGGTCAGCAGATGTGTGCAGTTCCACAATTACAAATGTATACATGTAATCCATTTCAAGGAGGCCCATCCCTCCTTCAGAACTGGGAATATATAATCTTGGTATGCACTGATTGTTATAAATCATTTGGTGTGCATGAAACATCCTGTAAGCTAATGTATCACTGTTTTAAAGCAATTTACTGATTAACTGCATTTCATTACTGTTTAACTGTATTTCATTGCCATTTACTACAATTCATTACTATTTAACTGCATTTTACTGCATTTAATTACTGTTTAACTGTATTTTCTCATACTGTGAGTTCTGTTTTTGGCTGTAAGTGGTTAACCTGTGTTGATCTGGGAGTTTTACTATGTTCTTAACCCTTAAATTGAATAGCATAGTCTGGATATAGATTTGCTGCATCCATAGCTGTGGTTGCACTGTATTTAACCCTTTGTGAGGTATTCCAGCTACAAATTTTGCCTTAGCAGCACATGTGCGATCACCTAGTAGTACTACTCTTAGACCTTCCACCCTTTACCCTCTTAGCTCTCTCTGGACAAATTCATATGTTTTCTCCTGCCAGTCTGGTTAATATGGGCATCCTGATACTGTGTAGCAACTGCCTTATGTACAAGGACAGCCCTCTACCTCCACCTAGGAACACAATTTGTGAGAGATGCAATTACATCAAGAACCTAGAGTCATTGCTCTCTCCCTCACAAGTCAGTATATCTGGCACTGAGAAGGCTGGCAATACAAACACCACACCTCAAACACCACCCACACCTACACAACACACCCCCACATATGCGGAGTTCCTCAACAAAAACATGCCCAAACAAAAGAGACTTCCAAGGTATAAATGCACGTGAACTCCACTGCTCACCACACCACACACCACACATAGTCCACACACCTGTCTCATAGTCACTAAGGCCTAAACATAAACCCAGCATATTAGTAATAGGAGACTCCATTGTGAGATCCACAGATGTGCCCCTCACCAGGCTGGATAAGGAGAACATCACGGTTAGTTGTTTGTCAGGTGTCAGAATCCGCCATATCACCAATGCACTCAAGTCACTCAACAACAGGTACTATTACGACTGTGTCATAGTCCACGTTGGCGTGAATGACTTCATTCATACCTCCCTGGACTATATGAAAAGAGACATGATCGAGCTTGCTGAATATGTGTCCCAGGCAGGTATGTTCCTAGTCTTAACCAGCATTCTACCATCACCCAGAATGATGCCTCAGTACAAACAGAAAATGATTGAATTTTACAATTGGCTTAGTTTCTGGTGTCATTGCAAGGGGATCCAGTACCTGACAGCCTGGGAAGACATGATTGACAAACCACAATGCTTTGCCAGAAATGACCAGCATCTGTCTCCCTTGGGCTTCAGGCTTCTGGCAAAGGCTCTTGCCTACCCCATAGTGGCTTTTTTTAGGTAATGCCATGAGATCAAAACTATCTACATGAAAATTTCATCAAAACAGAAATTAAAGGTCATGCTGCTAAATGCTAGAAGTCTAAACATGAAACTGCGCTCATTGCAAGCATTCTTAACCGTGGAAGGTGCTGACATTTGTGCAGTCACAGAAACCTGGTTCTAAGCTGCGGAGAGCACCCCAGCCATACCAGGTTACTCATCCTATCACACATTCAGACCCCAAACTGTGGGTAACAAAGCAAAAGGAGGTAGAGTTGCAAAATATATATAAAAGACATGCACACCTCCAGGCTGATCAAAAAATATGATGCACAAGAGACACTCTAACCATTGACAAGACCCCTGTTCAAACCATAGCTAGCTACAAGCCCCCAACTTTGACTCTTGATATCCACTCTACCTATCCGGACCTCTTCGAATATGTCATGATTCAACCCTTTACCCTGATCCTGGGCAACTTTAACTATCCAGCCATAGACTGGAAGAACTACTCATGCCAAAACACAAATGCACAGAGATTCCTTGATTTCGTCAATGCAAATGCCTTAGAACAGCTGGTCAACATCACCCCACAAGAGGTGAAAATATCGTGGACTTGGTATTAGCCACCATAACCACTGTAGCATCCTTACAGTGTCATCCTCCCTGGTAATATCCGACCACAAAGTGGCCACTTTCAAAGTCACCATCTCCCCCGACCCCCCCCCCCCCCAAATAGCGTCAAAGAAAAAATTTCCCAAAAGCTGATTACAACCTCCTAAACAGCTTTACAACCCCCTCCCTCTCTATAGGAAATGTCAGATATATCCAAACCTACACCAAAGTACTATACGAGCATTTATATAGCTGCATGGAATCAGGAATACCCAACAGGACAAGATTAACCTCATGAAGGAAGAGTAAACTTGTCTGGTCAGCATCTGCAGTAAATAAACTCTGTAATAAAAGGAAAAGAATTGCTGTCCAGGACCAAGAAGGGGCAGGTGCCTAATTGGAAGCATTCTCCCCCTTAGCCTGAACAAGCAAATAAGAGCACTAGTCAAATCCTCCAAAGCAAACTTTGAGTCCAAACTGGCCACATCTCCTAAAGACAATCATAAGTCCTTCTTCACATACGTCTGCAGTCTCAAAAGAAGCACTCAAACCTCCTCAGAACTGGTGGTCAAGGGCACCACATACACAAACGCCATAGATATAGCCAACCTGCTGGCAGACAGCTTCAGTGAAAACTTCATCCCTCTGTCCCCCCATCAGTAAATCAGGACATCCCCAGCACCTGCCCTCCTTATCTCTAGGGAGCAAGTCATCACTGCCCTCTCAAAGGCCCAAAGTACAGCCTCCTTGGGGCCTGATAACATCCCAGGCTGCATCCTACATAAACTCAGGCAGGAACTTGCAGAACCATTAGGCACCCTATTCAACCAAAGCCTGAGTACCAGTTTCATCCCAGCCAAATGGAGGACAACCACTGTCATCCTTTTGTACAAATGTGTAGCATCCCCTGAGCCAGGAACTTATAGACCCATCAGCCTAACTAGCCTGATCTGCAAGGCCATGGAGCGAATTATGATGGACCTCATTAATAAGGATATTGGCAACATCCAAACACTCAATCCCACACAGTTTGTTTTGTCAAGGAAAGGTCAAGCTTATTAAATTTGGTCAACTTCTTTGAGACAGTCACCAAAGCCATGGACGAGGGGAAGATGATGCACACCGCCTACCTTCTTTGAGGCAGTCATCAAAGCTGTAGATGAGGGTAAGGTGGTTCACACAGCCTATCTTGACCTCGCCAATGCTTTTGGCACCATCCCCTATTTTAGAATTATAGCTAAACTCACTAAACTAGGTATAAATCCCTACATCACAGGATGGGTTTTCAACTGGCTCACTGACAGAACTCACACTGTAAAAGTTGCAGACTCCAAATCTGACCTCAAAGCAGTGACAAGTGGAGTACCACAGGGTTCTGTCCTGGGACCACTCCTGTTTGGTTTCTACTTCTCTGAAGTACAGGCTAACACAGAAGGCCTCTAGCTAACAAAGTTCGCAGATGACTGCAAATTAGGAACCATAGTCAAGTCCCCAAATGATGTGAACATCCTACAGAAGGGCCTCGGTGAGACAGATGCCTAGTGTCAGAGCCATAGCCTCAAGCTCAATGCCAAAAAGTGCAGTGCCATTCCCTTTGCTAAAAACTCTGTTCCCATGAACTACCACATAGGCAGCAATCTACTTAACACCGAATGCGTGATAAGAGACCTTGGGACCCAGGTGGACAGTAGTCTCTCCTTTGATAGTCACATCGCCACAGTAGTCAAGAAGTCCTTCTATGTGGCACATCTCATCATAAAAGGGTTCTTATCCAGGAAAAAAGAGGTCATTGTTTCCCTGTACTCGACACTCATTAGACCCATTATAGAGTACAACGCCCCTTTTGAAATGTACGTCACAAGACATCTGCAGCAGCTGGAAAGGCCACAGAAGTATCTCACAAAGAGGATTACTGGCCTCAAACAAATGCCCTACACTGACCACCTCAAAAAACTCCAGCTTTACTCTGTAGCATATCGCCTACTCCGAGGTGATCTCTGCCTAACATATAAAGTTATGTCAAACCCAGAGCTGTTGGACATGCTGCACCTAACGAAACCCCAATCCCTCCGAGCTACACGCTCTAGGGACCTAAACCTTGACACCACAATAAACAGGACATGCTGGAGGGATAGATTCCTGTCCCAGAGACTTCCCACACTCTGGAATAGGCTACCCATCTATGCCAAGCAAAGTTCTTCATTAGCACCCTTCAAGAAAAATCTTGATGAGTGGATGGGAAATAGGAAATACACCCTGGGGATCGCATCTGTGTTTCTGCTCGACAGTGGCACAGGAAAATAACTTTCTTGGGTGGCGTAAGCCAGGGAACCTTGTTGGCTAGGCTTACATAGGCCCCTGGGCCGAGAGCCTAGTACCTACCTATGAACCTATGAACCCTGACCTGGCCAAAGCCTTCGATACTATTCCCCACTCAGGTATAATAGATAAACTTTCTCAACTAAGCATCAGGCCATATGTTACCAGGCGGGTAGCAAATCAGCTCACTGATAGAACCCACCTAGTCAAAATAGGGGAAGCCACCTCAAGCTGTAGGCCCGTAATGAGCAGTATGCCCCAGGGATTGGTCTTGTGGCCTCTGTTGTTTGGGATATACTTTTCTGAGGTGCAGGCCAAAACCAGTGGGCTATGGCTGACCAAGTCTGCAGATTACTGCTAGCTGGTCATTGTCATCAATTTCCCTAGTGATGTGGACATCCTCCAAGAGTGTCTCACCAAAACAAATGACTAGTGCCAGAAACATGTCTTCAAACTGAATGACAAAATCTGCATCATCATCCCCTTGTGGGTGAGTGACGTCCCCACAAATTATCAAATTAATAATAAAGTCCTAATCACGCAACCATCATAAGGGACATGGGCACCCAGGTTGATAGCAAGCTGACCTTTGACCACCATATTACCTCCTTTGTACAGAAAGTTTTCTACATGTCTCACCTCATTAGTAAGGGTATCTCATCCAGGGTCAAGGTGGTTATAACATCCCTGTATTCTTTCCTTATAAGACCCATTATTGAGTATAATGCCCCTTTCGGCTTCTACCTCACAAAGCACATGCAGAAGCTAGAGTGACCACAGTGGTTCCTCCCCAGGAAAATCCAGGGCCTCAATCATCTACCCTACACAGATAGGCTAAAGGCCCTCTCCCTTTACTCAGTCTCATAAAGACTCCTCAAAGGTGACATCTGTCTGGCATGCAAAGCAATCTCAGACCCCGTTTTGATGGGACTGCTGCATATCCACAAGTAAAGCTCCACTCAAGTAACCAGCACGCGCTACCTCAACCTGGTCTGTGACACCAGTAGGACTTGTTGTTGGGACAGATTTGTGTCCCACAGACTCCCCCTTCTGTGAAATAGACTCCCTCTTCATGTCAAGCAGAGTACCTCATTAACCCTTTTTAAACAAAACCTGGATAACTGGATGGGGAACAGATAATACACCCCTGGGATTCTCCCTCTGTCCCTGCTGAACAGCGGCATCAGGTGCTGACTTGTCGGAACATGGGCTAAATTCTTGGCTAGGCTTGTAAGGGCCTCAGGGCCAATAGCCTATTAACTTCCTATGATCCTTCTTGTCTTCATGTCTAATCTATCCAAGACATTATGGGGTCAGTCATTCACTCCAAAAGTGTAAATTAGAACAGGAAGAGCAAATTGGTTTATAGCTTGAATTTTGTTCCGAGATGTCAGCGCTGTTTTCAAGATTAATTTAAGTCTTCTAAAATATTCCTTACTAAGTTTTATTCATATTTGTTCATGTTTTATTGTTAATCCTTCATCATTTCCCAAATATTTATATACTCCCTCTTGCTCAAGTTCTTTTGTATCACATTCTTGTCCCAAGCTGATTTTTTCTTGGTGCTGCAGTTTTCCTGCTTTAAAGGTTGCTCTTGCACATTTATCAAGACTGAATGACATTCTTATATCATCTGAAAATGTTTTGACTATTTGCAGTTGTGCTTTCAGTTCCTCATCTGATGAGCTTTACAGTTTTAAATTATCAACAAAGAGAAGATGAGAAGTCTTTACACTGTTGTTTTCTAGGAGCCCAGTTATAGCCATGGCCTAATCTGTTAAGTAGAGAGCTTAAAGGTTTAAGAGCAAAACATAATAGCAGCGGTGACAGGGAGTGACCCTGGAATACCCCTTTGAATTTTTATCCCTGGAATAATAATTTGCCCTTTATCATGGCTTAATTGCAAAGTGGCCTGCCACTGTATCATAGTCACTGTAATGTAGTTGATCAGTGTAGACTGTATCTTGTACATTTTAAGCACTCTTTTATCCATGAATGTGGGATACTATCAAACGCCTTTTTGTAGTCAATCCATAACCGTACTTAGGTTCTTCTCCTTTTTACAGTTCTCCATTATGACTTTATTTAGCAACTGTGATCCTTTGTTCCATTTGACTTTCTTTTAATACCCTTTTGTTCTGTTGTCATGATTGAATTTTCTTCTAAATGACTATAAACTCTGTCAGCATCAGTTCATGTGTATAGTTTAAATGTTGTCGGAAGGCAAATTATTGGTCTATAATTTTTAGGCTAACTTGCAGGTTCACTCTTAAGTAGGAATATTATTTTTCCTATTGTTAACCAGGTTGATGTCTGTTCAGGGTGCGCATATAAATAGTTCTTACACATGGCTAAATCTTCATGCAAAGATGTTAATACTTTTAGCCAGAAGTTAGGTACTGCATCTGCGTCTGCGGATTTCCAGTTGGAGGCTTTTCTTAATTTTACCTCAATCTCTCTGGCAGTTACTTTATCCCATTTCATATCCTGTACCTTTGAGCTTCTTATTCTTTCTTTTACTTCTTCTATCCATTTAGCATTTTGTTATGTTCCACAGGATCTTCATATATATATTCTCCCAAATGTATCTATTTCTTCTTTTTTGGGTGGTCTTTTAATTGCTTTTACCTTGTTTCCCAGTTATCTATAGAACTTTTTAGGGTCATCAGGAAATTGCTTATTTTGTACTTTTCCTTTTTATTTATCTACGTATCTTCTAATTTTCTCCTCCTGTGCTGAAATTTTTAGTTTCTTATTTGCGATAGTGCATGATAGATCCTGGTCTGTTCTAATACTGCGCATTGCTTTTATTACGTCTATCTTTCTTAGTATTTTTGTCGATCCTTTCCCTCTTCTTTATTCTTCTAACAGTGACACTTTATGTCTTAGCTTTATAGTTTTCTCTGTTTGATAATTCCATGATGGTATTCTATTTTTCCCCTTCCTTTCCCTCAGTACCATGTGTTCTTGCAGTAGGACTTCACCAGTTATTAATTTAGCTGCACAGTAAAATATCCTGTTTGCTTCTGTTGCATCGCACGGATCTCTATAAACAATCCTAATTACTGTGTTCATTTATTTTATCAAACTTCTGACTTTTGGGGTTTTATTGACCTTCTGCAGTCTATTTCCTTCATTGATCTTAATATGTCTATCTCTGTTAAATCAGGTAACTCTTCTCTTAGCTCGTTTTCTTCTAAACTGAGGGCACATTTTTTATTTTCCATTTCCTGCGGGCATTCTGTAGAAAAGTCTGTAGCATCTTCCTATGGCAAATTCTCTTCAACTTCATCCTGTGCCATCCGTTGCTCTGTCATATGGGAACTTACTGGCCTATCACTCCTCAACATTGCCTGCGTCAGTTTCCACAGTTTCCTGTTCCTTCCCTTGCTGTCCAGCTTCAAGTGAACATTTATACTGGTTTCCTGTGGAAGGCTCCAAAATATCTTTATATGGCACCTGATCAATTGCTTTCAGTTCTACTGGTTTCCCCTTAATTTGGATAGCCATTGCTGTATCCTGTTGTAGTGCTTTCTGAATTACTCCATAATCTCAGTCTCTGTTTCTGTAACTTCTTAGGTTCATAGGTTCATAGGTAAGTACTAGACTGTCTGCCTGAGGGCATCTATAAGCCTAGCCAGAATGTGTTGGCTTTCGCTGCCCCTTTAGATTAGTTCCCAGTGCCTCAGTCCAGCAGAGCCATTAGTTCCCTGTGCCTCTGTCCAGCAGAGCCACTGCAGTGATCCCTGGGGTAAACTTTCTGTCTCCCATCCATTCGTCAAGGTTTCTCTTGAAGAGTGTTAGTGAGAGGCTCTGCCTAATGTAGATTGGAATCCTGTTCCAAAGCATGGGGAGTCTCTGGGACAGGAATCTGTCCCTCCAGCACGTCCTATTTATCGTTGTGGTGAGGTTTAGATCCCTAGAGCATGTGGCTCTTGGGGATTTGTTTTTTTTTTTTAGGTGGAGCATTTCCATCAATTCTGGGTTGGACATGGCCTTGTATGTCAGGCAGAGATCACCTCTGAGTAAGTACAGCTGGAGTTTCTTCAGTCGGGCTGCATAGGGCATATGTTTGAGGCCAGTAATACATGGCACACTGATTATGTGAAGTATGTGTTTCATGGTTTGTGATGGTTTGTGATAGGGTGTGGAGGTTGCTTTGGTGTCTGCTTTGGTGGTCTCTGTTGATTTTGCAGATTTTTATTTAGAGTCTCCGAGTATGTTTTTATGTATTTATGTGTGTTATTTGCCGGTGTTGGTTTAGTAGGTCTGTGTGAGACTGGTGGTGTGTTGCAAGTATTTTCCTTCTCCTCTTGACTTCAGTCTTGGGTTGAGAGAGCTTTGCCTCCAATTTGGCTGTATAATTGCATCTCTCGCATATATTTGTGTTTGGTGGTAGGAGGAGAGGGTTGTCTGTGTACACGAGGCAGTTGTAACATTGCCTCAGAATGCCCAGATTCACCAGTTGGACTGGCGAGTACATCTGAAACTGCCCTTTGGACATGCCTGAATAGGTAAAGTGAGCTGTTTTACTGATTAGCTCGTAGGGACGAATAGAGAGCCTTGTCCTTCTGGACAGTATAGGGGGTCTAGTGCTAGGGTTAATTAGTGCTTGCTATGGGTTTTGAGCAAGTAGCTCCTGAAACAGTGTGTCAGCTTGGGTCACAGTATTGGTCCAGCAATCCTTCAATGAAACCACATCCACCATCTGAAGAAGAAAACAACATTAACAAGTGAAATAAGGCCCTTTGCACTATTCCCCCCACAGACTCTACTCATGAGCTGAACTCTAACTCTCAAGCAAGTAAGAACCCTTAGCTTAAAAAAAAAATCATAGCCACTAAAAGTGCAGCATCCCAGAAGAGGCCATACTCTGCCAGATGACAGAAGCAGCACACTCCCCCATGCCACCCCCCCCCCAGCAGCGTCTCCTTTATCTTTATATTATATAGGCCAAGCACCCTTTAAAATCTTAAGAGCCTGCAGCTTCCTGTATCACTAGCCCATCACCAGCAGACAGAATCGAGCCCCTACCTTGTATGTAAACAGTAAAACCGTACCCATCACATCAACCATCCCCATAAGGACATGATGCAAACATCACACTCCATGTCCTCTTATACAACTAATTTTGACCATCCCCAGCCAAACAGAGTAGGCAAACATTTTAATTAACTAGAATTTACCAAGAGCATTGCTAGAGTGCTGCATTCATGCCACCATGCAACCCAGCAGATGACTTTGAATGCAAAACCCCTGAGACATGTTAATTTAACCAGCATAAGCCAAGAGAGTTGATGGAGTAAAATGATCATATTGGCATCGATTCCCAAGAAGCCCCAAAGTCTTAATCATACCTCTCAACTTCCCAGCACAACATTTTGGCCAAAGTCTGACACAATGGGGAGACCAAAACCAGAAACAGAGCAGATTTTAAATTTGCTGGTATAACTTAGAAAGTTACTAGAATCCCCAAACCTGTGTAATCACACATTATCTGAAGGATATACAAGGGGGCGCTGAAAACATCTAAGCCCAACCAAGTTTCTAAATTTTGCCTCTGTAGATGAAAAGAGGGTTATTTCATCCTGTAGAGTGCCAGTTTGCAGAACTGGAACGCTATGTTTTGATATGTTTCAATCAATGATCATTGATCAATCCACAACACACACTGGTTCCTTTACATTGTATGCTCCATTAAGGCCCCACAATGGTCCATCCACCCAGACATCTGGAAGAGCAGTAAATACTGCAAAACAAATAACCACTGCAGTATAGCTAAACTAACACCAGCCTACAACTCAAAACTGAGGTGTAAACCCACTTAATGAACAAATAAAAAAAAAATGCAAGCCCTGACTAAGCCCTAGGCAATGCCTCCCTAATGTCTGTAGTATTAACACCTTTCACCACTATTCCTACATCACTTATAATACCTGGTAACATAAGCAACTCACCTACCAGCCTCTATAACAAAAGCTACTTATCGCCACTCAAAAGCCACCTTAACCTGGTCAACTGAGTGTGGATCTTGCTAAACAGACTGCCTATCTTTTCTATCTAACTGTACATGCCAAAAGTGACTGCCCTCCTTCCTGCCTAACTTTAAATACTCTCCCCACATTTCACTTTGACAATCACTTCCTCCCCCCTTTCCCTCCCTCTTATCCATTGCATACATTACATAACTCTTATCTTGCTGCCTACAACCACCCATCTGTCGCACCTCTGCAAATGAGTCTGCTATACAAACTACACCTTAAAGGATTTATGCATTTAGTTAAAATCTGTTAGTCTGGAAGGTAGTGCAGAGGAATAAAGCTCCAAGTTGTTAATAAACTGCTTCCTGTGGCAAGGGTGCAAGGTTTGCATTTTCCCACCTTCATTTACCTCCTGTTTGGCATTGAGCAATTCACTTAACTAAACTGTGCTTTGGAGCAATTGGGAAATTGCACTAGGCTCCTTAATGGTCACCAGGACTGCATGCCTAGTAACTACGAACCTGTTTTTGTTGTTTGCCAACCATTCCCTTTTGCATAGCTGTTCTAATTTAGGAAATGTTATGGCAGTATCACCAGCACACCATTTTTAATGCAACATAGGCAAATTATTCTTCAAGGGGCACAGACACTGCATAGAATGATGAAATGCAAAGTTATTTGCCACTAGCAACCTCCACATTATTAATAGTTCTTTTTAATGTGGAATGTTTCAGATTACTTTTACGTCTGCAGAGATTGTGCATATTGACTTGGCATACATTATCAGGTGGTTAACATTTCTTATGCTCTCATAAATATTAAACTGTGCTGCACATGACTGGATCTTATGCCATGATGCTAGTGATCTTTACACAGTATTTTATTTCTCTTATTACTACATTATCTCCTCTGGGTATTTTATATCCATGTTCCTACCTATCATAGTCTTCTTGTGATCTGTAATCTTTCTCAGTTCACTATATAAGGTGTACTCGTATTATTATTGTAGAATTTTACTGAATGTATACTGCTTTTTACTTTCTGCTGTACAACTGTTTGAAAATTGTATTGTAAAATCTTATTTATTGTTTTGTGTAATTTCTTGTGAAACTTTTCACACTGGGCCTACAGTGAAAAGGGGCTCTGTCCAGTCAGATCATCCCAGTAAACAAATGTAAATAAATAAATAATAATGTAGCCCATCCAAAGCTCCTAATACAGGACATGTAATTTATATGTTTAGAACAACAAAGGGGTGTACACAGTCAAGAAAGTCACCATAACTGCTAGGGTAGCTCTCTGTGGATGAAAATATCTTATGTTGTTATTATCTGGTCATTTTAAACAATGTTTAATCTGGATTTGCAAGACTAGTGTGTGTGTGTGTGTGTGTGTGTGTGTGTGTGTGTGTTTGTGTGTGTGTGTGTGTCTGTGTGTGTGTGTGTGTGTGTGTGTTTGTCGTGTGTGTGTGTGTGTGTGTGTGTGTGTGTGTGTGTGTGTGTGTGTGAATCAAGTTGTAATATTTCAAAATTTGCAGTATTCATTATTATTATTATTATTATTATTATTATTATTATTAACTGCAGACATCTGAGAAGGATGTAGTCAACGATATTGCTGTAACTGTTGTGCTTGGGGATGTCTGTATATAAAAATGACTGACCCTAAAGAGCTGATAAAGTTAAAGTCATTATTCTGTCTTTGCAGGACTAGTGTGCATTTGTGAAAAGCACATTGAAATACTTTATAGTGGCCATTTTTAATCAAAGTCAGACATGTGATAAGTACACAGTCAATAAAGTGGCCATTATTGTTGAGTACAGATATTGTTGGATTAAAGTAACATAGTTTGAGTGGCCTTTTATGGTTGAAATCTTCTGAAATGGGTACTTTAGTCATTATTGGCTCATACATTTTGTTTCACTGCTTACTTGAAAAAAGTTCAAAACTATAAATTTAAAACAAACTCTAATAATTGTTGTTGTATTAAACATGAAATATAATTGAAAACAAACAAGAAATATAATTTAAAATAATCAGGAAGATAAATCAAAGAACACATGCATTTATGCATGTCCTAAAATGTATGCAGGGTGTCCATGGCTGAAAAACAACTCGGGGACCAAGATACAAAATTTGCTACTGGGGAGAAGTTTTCTGTTGCTTATGCTGACTCTGTTTTCAAGTTTAAGACTGTTTCGTTTAGCAAATAGCCATCAGTGTTTGTGCAGTAAAATTTGAAATAAAAGTTTTAAATTAAATCCAAATCTCCATAATCATTTATTTATTTATTTTATTTTACATTTGTTAACTGGGATGGTCCGACTGGATACATGTCCTTTTTCAGCAGAGGCCCGGGGAGAAAAGCTCCAACAGAGTTACATTGATAATTAGGTACAGTAAATGAGCTGAAAGAACTTAACAAAAACATAGGCTATTTACATACAAGTACAAGACTGCCATTACCATTTCTGAGATTACTACAAATGTAACATTATTAACATATTAGCAAGGACGGTAGGCAGTATAATGACATAGAGTTAGACAGGATACATATTTCTTTATCACAGTATACAAAGTACTTATCATCTTAGCTAGTTGTTTATGTTTTAGTTAATGGCACAGAGCTAGTCTGGGTTTGAGCAAGGACATAGCCAGTGTGACTTGAAGTGGAGTTTTAGACTATTTTTGAATTGACTTAGAGAAGTTGCAAGCGTGATGTTATTTGGGAGAGAGTTCCATATTTTACCAGTGGTGTTGGCAACAGCGTCACCACCTAGGTTGAGAGATTTAGTTGTTTGGACAAGGAGTCTGTTTGCTGAGCGAAGGCAGCTTAGATTGGAGTAGGGAGTCATTAAGTGTTTTAGTGCTGGGGTATTCTCAGGTTGTTTAAGGATTTTGAAGGCCTCTATGAGTTGGGACTGGTGAAGAAGGTGTGGGAATTCTATCCATCCAAGCTTTTTCAGGTTAGTACAGTGGTGTGTTCTGTAGGGTAGGCCTGTAACGAACCTGGCAAATGTGATTATAGCAGGATGAGAGCTTGGCCAGATCAGATTTTGGTGAGTGAGGACAGGAGAGGCATATAGTAGGGTAGAGAGAAGGTGTGAACGGGCTGTGGCTGCCCTGGCATTCGGGGTAAGGAAGGCTTTAATTCTATATAGGGTCCCAAGTTTCTTGTTGACTGACTTAATGGCTCGGTTGATATGTATATCAAATCTGAGTTTATTGTCAATGTTTACTCCTAATAGCTTTGTAGAGGTGTCTGGGGAGATGATGGTCCCATTATTGGATTTTATAGTGAAGTTTTCAGTCGGAAATCTATTGGTTGGGTAGAAGAGAAGTAACTTGGTTTTGTTTGGATTTAAGATCAGGAGATGGTTGGCAAGCCAGTTTTCGACTTTGGTGAAGCTATGTTGGGTGGTAGTTAGTAGATTTGCAAGAGAGGCATTGGAACATATTATAGTCGAGTCATCTGCATATTGAATGCAGGTGGCTTCAGGGATGACTGTTTGGATGTCGTTTATGAAGACTGAAAAGAGGAGAGGTCCTAATATGGAACCTTGAGGAACTCCTATGATATTTGGGAGTAGGCAGGAGAGCTTGTTTTGCCACATTACTGCTTGTTGTCTCCCAGTGAGGTAAGCTTGAAACCAGTCAAGGGCTGGAGTATCTAGATACAGTGTTTATAAAGTATATAGAAGTAACTGATGGTTTACCATATCGAAGGCTTTCGATAGGTCCAGGAAGAGAGCGGAGGATATTTTTTTATTATTCCGGTTAAGATTAATGTTTTCAGTAAAAGAGAGGAGGGCAGTGGTTGTACTATGATGGGGTCTGAATCCATGTTGAGAGTCTGTGAGTAGTTTATTTTGGGTTAGATAGAGCATTAATTGGTTGTGCATGCACTTTTCCATAATTTTGGCAAGTGGTGATAGTATGGCTATAGGTCTATAGTTGGATAGTTCTGTGGATGAACCTCCTTTGTGGAGTGGAATAACATAGGATATTTTCCAAATTGAGGGATTGAGGCCTCGGTTATGGTTCTGTTAATTAGGATTGAGATAGGGTAGGCTACGACATCTGCAGCAATTTGCAGGTATTCAGCTGGCAGAAGATCGGCTGAAAGGGTGGTTGGCTTCAGTTTTTCAAAAGGGATCTGATAAAGGATGTGGACACTGGCTGGAAGTTAAAAGAGAGTGGTGAGTCGGGTATAGTGTTTATAGAAGTGTGGGGAGGAGAAAGTTGGTTAGCTAATGACTGGATGGTTTCTGTGAAGAAAGTATTGAATGAATTGGCTATATCTTCTTGGCTCTTGTCAGATAATGTTCCTGGGGTCGGAGTAGTGGATTTGCCTGGTTGGAGAAGTTTATTTATGCCTGCCCAGTACTTTTGAGGGTTATTCTGATGTTTATGTTGCAGATTGTAGAAGTAATTTTTCTTATCTAGTATGATGGCTTTTTAGTCTCATTTCTAAGTTGTTGGAATTTGATACGATCTAGGGTAGTTTGGTAGTGCGCCATTTATCCCACGCTTTGTCTCTAGTTGTTATTTTGGTTTTGGTGTCTGTTGTTAGCCAGGGTGCTAGTTGAGTTTTAATTCTTATTGAGCATTTAGGGGCATGCGAGTCAAGTATAGTAAGGAATGAATTGTTAAATGATGACACTGCCTCATCAAGGGGAAGGAACTTTAGTTTTGTCCAGTTACATGATTTGAGTTCAAGTTGAAATTTAGTTGGGTCAAAGTTTTTCTTGGATCTGATAGACCTATAAATAGGTAAGCTTGTACAATTAATTTTGTCTTTCATGATGTATGTGAGCAGGTGATCACTAAGATCATTAGGGAGAGTTCCAGACATATAGTTCTGGGGATGACTGTTGGTGAGTATCCAGTCTAGTATACTCTCTTTTTGGTTATTGTTACCTGTACGTGTGGTAGATGATATTATCTGAGAGAATCCATGTAGGTTAACAGGGATGGGGTTGGACTGTGCTGTGCATTGGTTCCTGTCAATATTAACATCGCCCAGGACAATGGTTTCTTGAGGGTAGTTGTTGGCTATCCAATGTAGAATGACCTCTAGTGTTTCTACATTGTTCCCAGGGGGAATATAGGTGACAATTAGGTTAATGCCCTTATGATTATTTAGTAGAATTTAATCATTGTAAAAGCAAAGAAAAAAATAGTATGCAAACTGACAGGTCTGAGCTGTAAAGTGTTTATGGTAATTGCAAAGAGACAGCCAAGTAATGGGATACTGGGATGACTCAAAGGGAGGTGAGCGCCCTGGTATACTACCTTGCCCAGGTCCCTATTTGACCATGATCCAGCTCTGCATTTACCCAACACAGATGTGGAGTTGTACTGTTTGAAATATGAAAAATGCAGCATATATATATATATATATATATATATATGCACATATATATATATATATATATATATATATATATATATATATATATATATATATATATATATATATATATATATATATATATATATATAAAGAGTTGTATGAAAGGTTGGACACTAAGGAGAGAGAAAAGGACCTGTACCGATTGGCTAGATAGAGGGACCGAGCTAGGAAAGATGTGCAGCAGGTAAAGTTGATAAAGGATAATGTGGGAAACATACTCACAAGCAAGGAGAGTGTGTTGAGGAGATGGAAAGAGTGCTTTGAGGAGTTGATGAATGAAGAGAATGAGAGGGAGAGAAGGTTGGATGATGTGGGGGTAGTGAATCATGAAGTGCAATGGATTAGCAAGGAGGAAGTAAGGATAGCTATGTAGAGGATGAAGAATGGAAAGGCTGTTGGTCCAGATGACATACCTGTGGAAGCATGGAGGTGTTTAGGTGAAATGGCAGTGGAGTTTTTAACCAGATTATTTAATGAAATCTTGGAAAGTGAGAGGATGCCTGAGGAATGGAGAAAAAGTGTTTTGGTACCGATTTTTAAGAATAAGGGTGATGTGCAGAGCTGTAGTAACTACAGAGGGATTAAATTGATCAGTCACAACATGAAGTTATGGGAAAGAGTAGTGGAAGCTAGGTTAAGAAGGGACGTGATGATTAGTGATCAGCAGTATGGTTTCATGCTGGAAAAGAGGACTACAGATGCGATGTTTGCTTTCAGAGTGTTGATGGAGAAGTACAGAGAATGTCAGAAGGAGTTGCATTGGGTTTTTGTAGACTTAGAGAAAGCATATGACAGGGTACCTAGAGAGGAGTTGTGGTATTGTATGAAGAAGTCAGGAGTGTCAGAGAAGTATGTAAGAGTGGTACAGGATATGTACGAGGGTAGTGTGACAGCGGTGAGGTCTGCTGTGGGAGTGACATATGTGTTTAAGGTGGAGGTGGGGTTATATCAAAGATCAGCTCTGAGCCCTTTCTTATTTGCAGTGGTGATGGACAGATTGACAGACGAGATCAGACAGGAGTCCCCTTGGACTATGATGTTTGCAGATGACATTGTGATCTGTAGTGAGAGTAGGGAACAGGTGGAGGAGACCCTGGAGAGATTGAGATATGCTCTAGAGAGAAGAGAAATGAAGGTCAGCAGGACTAAGACAGAATATATGTGTGTGAATGAGAGGGAGGATAAAGGAATGGTGAGGATGCAAGGAGTAGAGGTGGCGAAGGTGGATGAGTTTAAATACTTGGGGTCAATAGTTCAGAGTAACAGTGAGTGTGGAAGAGAGGTGAAGAAGAGAGCACAGGCAGGATGGTGTGGGTGGAGAAGAGTGTCAGGAGTGATTTGTGACAGACGAGTACCTGTAAGAGTGAAAGGGAAGGTCTACAAGAGGGTAGTGAGACCAGCTATGTTATATGGGTTGGAGACAGTGGCATTGACAAAAAGGCAGGAGTTTGAGCTGGATGTGGTAGAGTTAAAGATGTTAAGATTTGCACTGGATGTGACAAGGGTGGATAGGATTAGGAATAAGTATATTAGAGGGTCAGCCCAAGTTGGAAGGTTTGGAGACAAAGCCAGAGAGGCAAGATTGCATTGGTTTGGACATGTGCTGAGGAGGGATGCTGAGTATATCGGGAAAAATATGCTAAGGATGAAGCTGCCAGGATGAAGCTACCAGGTAACAGGAAAAGAGGAAGGCCTAAGATAATGTTTATGGATGTGGTGAGAGAGGACATGCAGGTGGTTGGTGTGACAGAGCAAGATGCAGAGGACAGGAAGAAATGGAAACAGGTGATCTGCTGTGGCGACCCCTAACAGGAACAGCTGAAAGAAGATGATGATGATATGTATATGTGTGTATGTATGTCTATCCTTGTGGCTGGAAATTTCTTGGGTACAGATCTGATGGACAGGTGTCCTTCCATAGCTGTTTCTATTGGGGTGACTTGATGTGGGAGCTGTTTTTATCACTGAGAATCACTGGATGCTCCAGATCAGTGAGAAGCAGTGCCAGATTGCCATTGAAAAAACTAACAGTGAGGAAGTAAAAAACAAAAACATTTGCGATGAATTATGCAAATTCCTAATAAAGATTTTTCACAATAGTCCCATGTTTGTACTGTTCTCTGGATATAAATGCTTAAGTGATTTTGAAAATAAGAGTCTGTATTTTGGTGGCCAGCCTTTAGCTATGATGTTGTAAGCAATACATTCATATGCCTCATCAAGTGAAGCAGATTCCTATTATTTGAAACTGTGATGCAGAAGTCGTGATTTTAGGCTTTCAAAACATAAACTCCTGCAAACACTTCTCTAGATCCACTATAAATCATTGAGTTACATCTAGATGAACACAACTGTTTGCATCTTCATCCAAGTTTTAGATACAATAGAAAACATTTTTCTGCATGGGGACAAGTTCCCCACACATCAGCATGAGGACCTTACTCCCCCCTACTTGTATACTATTACATTATATTATATTATATTATATTATATTATATTATATTATATTATATTATATTATAATGTTAAGTTGTCATTCACGCCTTCATTCTTGCTGGATGGGTTCGGAGCCGATTCTCGGCTCCGACTCGGCCTATACTATAGCTTGAGAGCTATTTTTACCGGCTCGAGGCAGCCCTATATCCCACAATACCATGCGCTAACTCCCCAGATCTTGTTTGCCACTTCGCTGCGAGGTTGCGTTTTTACCGGCTCAGGACAGTGTAAAAATTTTTTTCTTTTTGTGAGGACTTTTAAAATTTAAGGTTAGTTTTCCCTATATGTTCATTATCTTACCCTTAAAAGCTTATTAACAGTTTTCGTTAAGCCCCCCCTCCTTTAGTCAAATTGATAAACAGGCCTTCGGCTTTAGTTTTTCTATAGTTATCCCTATAGTTTGCCCTTATTGAGTGGGTGTGTGTGTGTTTTCCTAGTCAGCCCTTTAACTTCTCCCCTTGTGTGAGTGTTTGAGTGAGTTGTGTGTGCTGACTGTGTTAGATTGTTAGTGTCCACTATAATGTCCAAAGACACTAAAGTCTCAGAATTCAAAAAGTGTGACTCGTGCTGCCAGAGGATGTCTCTGACAGATGGTCACACTTCTTGCGTTTATTGCCTGGGACCCTTGCACCTGCAGGACTCTTGTTCCGTTTGTCACGGATTTAGTCCAAGAGTCCTGCAGGAGCACTGCAATAAGCTAATTTTGAGGGGCTTATTGAAGCCTGATGACTCCCCGTCTAAGTCTGGCTCGGGGAAGTCATCCAAGCCCGCCAAACCCTCGGCTCTAGTTCTTGAGTCGACGGCTGGCAGAACCGAAAGTGCTCCGACATCGGCTCCAGTCGGATCCGATGCAAGCAAGACTTTGCCCACTCCGAAACCCGTATCGGAGATGACAACAGCGCGCAAGCACTCTAGGTCACCCTCCGTAGAGTCCATTCGTTCAGCTCCAGGATCGCCCTTACTGTCGGAGTGGAGTCATAGGACTCATTCCTCCAGGTCTTCCAGGCTGTCCGACCATGACATTGAGAGGGTGGTCAGTAGACTCCTTAAGTCTCAGGCACTGACCCAAATACTCCAAAGCCCATCTCACCAGACTGTGGCTCCCTCAGTGCCAATTTCGATTCCTCCTCTGACTCTTCAGTTGAGCTCAGAGCCGGAGTTTGTCAGAACCGGGACCTTACCCACGTTGGAGCCGATACTACCACCTTCGGCCCCGGCGTCATCGGCTCCGACCTCTTCATTGGTGCCGTCCGTGGAGAGGTCCGGGCGCTGGGACTCCATCGTCAACTCTGAGGGGGCGAGTGGCATTGGACCCTTGTCCGACCCCGTTCTCCCTCTCGGAGCGTCGGCGCTGGTTAGTTCGGCCCCGACATCATTCTCGGAGCCTTCTCTGTCGGCGCCGGGAGTGGTCCTGGTATCCTTGGAGCCAGGACTTTCTTCTGTGCCTGATAGGGGAGCCTTTGAGGTGATGAGGAGCGTGCTGGATCCAGTGTCTGCTCCAAGGTTGGTTCCTTCAGCTCCTCCCTCTACAGTGCCTGTTACGGTCTCTGGTCATCCTCTGGTAATTGATAGCAGAGATCCAAAGCATAAGGTACCCACTTTGGGTGTCTCTTCTTCGTCCGAGGTCTCCCCTGAAGCTTCAGGGGAACGCCCTAGGAAAAGAAAGTGCAAGATGAAGCACGTAGACTCTCCCAAGTCTATCACTTCAGACACTGACTTGGATGAGTTGGAGGGTTCCCCGAGATCCCCCTCTGAGGATGTCTCCTTTTCAGACATCCTAGAGATCCTGAAACAGAGGGGGAATTGGTCCACCCTCAAACCCTCCGAGGACGAGTCGGTTTACCTTGATGCTTTTGGGTCTCACCCTTCCACCTCCTGGGTGTCCCCTCCTTTTGACCCACTGATGGAAGTAGTGGCCAGAAAGGCATGGGCAGCTCCTGAATCGATGGAACCTACCCCTAGGAGGCCTTCTAAATTTATTTCTGCTCCAGTAGACAAACCATTTCTGACCAAAGGTGTATCGGTAGATGCTATGGTGGTAGCAGCCGCCACTAAGAAGAAATTTGCTGATCCTTCTGTACCTCTTCAGCCTCCTAATAAAGAGTCCAGGACTATGGACAGGTACGGTAAGCAGACATTTGCTTCAGCGACCTTTGCCATGCGGTCACTGAACTATTTATGTCATTTCACCCGCCTTCAGAGAGATTTGCTCAAAGAACTGGGTGAAACCATACAAGATCCTTCTGCTGCGGGGTATCAGGACAAGATTAACTCCCAGCTGGCTACCCTGAATTCCATTGCCAACTCCTCCATGTGGCTTATCTCTTATGCAGCCGATGGAGCGAGTAGAGCCGCAGGCACAGGTGTTGCGTTAAGACGTCATGCCTGGATGCGACTCTGTAATTTTGCTGATCCCTTCAAGGCGTCCTTCACCAACACTCCCTTTGATGGTTCAGAGTTGTTTGGACCTCAGGTGAAGAATACCCTCACCAGGTGCGAGCAAGATGATAAGACTCTCTGCCGTGGGAGTCCACTTTTCCACACCATCTAGACCATACCCTAAAGGTCAGAAGGGTGGAAAGATGTGGTTCCGCAAACCACAGGGAGTCGCGCCTGCCGCACGTGGTGAACTTCCCCCCAGAGGCAGAGGGGGGAACAATAATAGACGCCACCCCAGGGGCAGAGGGGGTCCACAGAACCAGGGTTCCAGGGAATCCTTCCCTGACCAACCCTTTCAGCATCCCTGAGAAGCTGCCCAACTGCCCACCTTCGGAGGCAGTCGGGGGAAGATTATCTCTGTACCCGGAAGCCTGGCAATCCCTCTCTCAAGACAAATGGGTACAGTCGATCATATCCGAGGGTTACAAAATCCCCTTCATTTCCCCTCCGATCCAACTGCCACGACCCCTCCCAGACGTACCACCCGGACAAAGGGGTCAGGCACAGCTAGAGATAAAAAAGCTGTTAGAAAAAAGAGTCATCCAGGCAGTCCCAGCAGACCAGCTAGGATCCGGAATCTAATCCAGGTTCTTTTTGGTACCAAAAAAGACAGGAGACTGGAGACCCATTTTGGACCTCAGCAGACTGAACAAGTCTGTGCAGAAGACAAAATTTCAGATGGTAACGCTGCGGTCCATTCTGCCCTTCTTGGGCAGAGACAACTGGATGTGCTTGTTAGACCTTCAGGACGCGTACTATCATGTAAAGATACACAGGCGCTCCAGGAGGTTTCTCCGCTTCCGGCTGGGAGCCAGTCATTACCAATTCAGAGCCCTGCCCTTTGGTCTCACCACAGCCCCCCGGGTGTTCACCAAATGTTTGGCAGTGGTCACGGCTCACCTGAGACAAAAAGGATTCCAGGTGTTTCCATATTTAGACGACTGGCTCATTACCGCTACCACCAAGCAGCATCTTATCATAGCCAGGGATTACACCATTCGCATTTGCAACAAACTAGGCATTTCCATAAATTTCGCAAAATCCTCCTTGTCGCCTTGTCAATGTATAAACTTCATAGGCGCAATGTTAAGCACCACAGAAATATCTGCAACATTACCACCTCAGAGAGTGACAGACATACGGTGGAATGTTCAGTTTCTGTTTCAGTCCAACAGAATTCAAGTCAAGTTAGTACTGAAAACATTAGGCCTCATGGCAGCGGCGATTCCCATTCTCCCCTTAGCTCGCTTCCACATGAGAATTCTCCAGTGGATGCTTTTTTCTCAGTGGTCCTTTCAACAGCTCCCAATGACTCACAACATTTTGATAACCCCAACTTGCAAAAAACACCTCTCCTGGTGGATGGTCTCCCCTCAACTTCTTCAGGGCAGACCCTTTGTTCTTCCCCCTCAGGTGCCACGGTGACAACAGATGCCTCCCTGATCAGGTGGGGGGGGGGCACTATCAGGGCAGGACTGTCCAGGGCACATGGCAACAATTAGAATGCCACATGCACATAAATGTCCTGGAGATGAGAGCAGTGCTTTTATCGTTGCAAGCCCTTCAGGACTCTCTTCCCATGGGGACTATAGCAGTTCAAACAGACAATATGTCTGTAGTGTGGTACATAAACAAGCAGGGCGGAACAAAGTCCTACCCCCTATGTCGAGAAGCACTCAGACTTTGGCAGTGGGCGATCTCCTCTCAACGGTTTCTGATAGCAGCGCACATCCCCGGGAGGTCCAACGTCATAGCGGACAGACTGAGCAGAACAATTCTCATGCCTCACGAGTGGTCTCTAAATCAGGTGGTAGCAGAGAGAATTTTCCAGAAGTGGGGCCAGCCTTGCTGCGACCTTTTCACAACACCTCAAAACAGCAAGTGCCTCGATTTCTTCACACCCTTCCCTCTACCAGGCCATTCCCCCAGAGACGCTCTTGTCCACGAGTGGCCTCGGAGTCTTCTATACGCTTTTCCCCCTTTTCCGTTGATTCCGTAGTTAATTCAGAAAGCAACCGCATTGAGATCCAAAATTATCCTCATTGCTCCGTACTGGCCTTGACAAGTATGGTTTCTGTTCCTGCACCGTTATCCACTGGAACAGCTCTGGCATCTGGAACCATTTCCAGACCTTTTGACCCATCTGACGGGCAAGCTGCACCAGTCTCTTCAGTCCCTCAACCTCACAGCTTGGTTGCTCCACTTCCAACCATAGCCAGGCTTCCCTTTATTTCTCTTCCTGTCTGTGATATCATTCTTGCCTCCCATAAGTCCAATACTAGGAAGACTTATGCGAGTAAATGGAAGCGTTTTTCATTCTGGGCAGAAGCTAGGTCCTTAGATCCTTTTAATGCACCAATTCATAAAGTTCTAGATTTTCTGGCGGAGCTTTTTCATTCAGGGTCGTCGTCGGCCACTATCAGAGTACAACTAGCGGCCATTGCCAATTTTCATGTAGGGCTCTCGGAAACCAATATTATGTCCCATAAACTCTGTAAAGCTTTCCTCAAGGGCATCTTCTTGCTCAGACCTCCCATTAAGGATCCTCCTCCACAATGGGATCTGAATTTGGTGATAACTTCATTAATTCTCCCTCCCTTTGAGCCTGCAGCTTCTTGTTCCCTCAAGCTTCTCTCTTGGAAAACTCTGTTTTTGGTGGCTATAACATCTGCCAGAAGGGTGTTGGAACTTCAGGCCTTGTCTGCCCGCCCCCCTTATTTGGTTTTTCATAAAGACAGGGTAGTCTCAGAACGAATCCTTCCTTTCTACCAAAAGTTTCTTCTGAATCAAATCTGAACCACACTATTGACTTGCCTGTTTTCTTCCCAAATTATTCAAATAGGGCTGAACAGAAACTACATTCCTTGGATGTTCATCGTCAACTGCGGTATTATCTAGACAGGACAAAACAATTCAGAAAGTCAGAACAGCTCTTCCTCTCTTATGCTGAAGGAAAGAAAGGACTTCCAGTATCAAAGGTAACTCTTTCCAGATGGTTAGCATCCATCATTACCTTTGTCTACGAGTTGAGACACAAACAACTTCCTTCAAGACCTAAGGCTCATTCAACCAGGGCACTATCAACCTCAACAGCCTTTCAAGCAAGGTTACCATTAGATGCCATTTGTGCAGCAGCTACATGGGCTTCTCAACATACTTTTATTACCCATTACAAACTTGATATAGCCTCCAGAAATAGAGCTGACTTCGGTTCCACCGTACTTAGGAGTCTGTTCCGTTGAGCCACCCAGGACCAAGGTGCTAGGGACGCTGTCCCATCCAGCAAGAATGAAGGTGAGAATGACAACTTAACATTAAGAAGTTATGTCTTACCATAACGTTCCATGTTAGTTGTCTTCTTCTCGCCTTCTTTCTTGCGTCCCTCCCTCCTGCCCCCTAGCCTGGACAGACTTGAAGGTCTCTGAGTCCTTTTCTTTCATGATACATAGTTATTCAGGGTTACCCGTATCATGAGTGTTACCAGCAGGTAGACTGTATTTTTATATAATGGCTTATTTTTTGGTAACAATAAAACTATACTCTGTGTTAGCTGTCAATGAGATCTGGGGAGTTAGCGCATGGTATTGTGGGATATAGGGCTGCCTCGAGCTGGTAAAAATAGCTCTCGAGCTATAGTATAGGCCGAGTCGGAGCCGATCCCATCCAGCAAGAAAGAAGGCGAAAAGAAGACAACTAACATGGAACGTTATGGTAGGTACATAACTTTTTATTATATTATATTATATACTAATATGACTGTTGCATAGCCATAGAAAAATGTGAAAAATACAACTGTGAATCAGTGCTGATGCTGTAATAGAATCAGCACAAAAACAATTTTTAATGAGAAACTGCAAAAGGTGAGGTGCAGCATATGCAGTTGTGATCAAGAAGTTGAAATCACGTCCGCTTTGTATTTAAACAAAAGTAACAGAGCCTACTTCTCTTATATACTGTCCCTATTTATGGCTTTACTTGGTCATCTTGAATAAGTAGGCTGTAGTGATTTCTTCCTTTTTTCACGTTTCTGTACTTGACACTAAATAGTGGAAATATGAGCTTAATATCAGGAAAAGACATGTTTGAGTTTCTTGCCCTTCTGTACTCAGTTTAATATTCTGAAGGCACCCGATCTATCCATTTCCTGTAGACTGAAAGAGTGATTAAATGCTTATATTAAATATCTTGAATTTCTGCATAGCTCCACAACTTCATACATAATCTGAAATGTATTTATTTGCTTATTTGTTTGTTTGATTGCATTTAATACCCTTGGATGATACATCTGGGTTGCACTCATTTTAGTGGAGTCCCATGAAGGAAAGTTCCAGGAACAATGTTAAATCGACTACATTACAGCTTACATCAAATATAGTTGTTAATTTGTTCATACATATAGTTAATAAAAATATAAGGTTAGACAAAAACTAAATCTGTCATTATTTTTAGATTTGGTGCTATTTGTAACTATTTCCTGGAAACAGAATCCTTACATTTATTTATTTATTTATTTATTTATTTATTTATTTATTTATTCATTGCATGCTTTTGTTTACCAGAAAAGTCTGGCTGGAACAAGATGACTATTTTTAGCAGAGCCCCTATGAGAAAAGCTTCAGTACATAGAAAACATTTGTAAAAAACTTAGACACGGAGTAAATGGTCATAAAGGTATACAGGGAGTGACAGGTTTCATAGATGGATGCTTCCAATATATACTGAACATAATTAGAATTGTAATAAGACATAATACATTTGTACAATTTAAATAGGAATAATGTTAATATACACATGAGAGTGTTTTAAAAAGATTGTTTCACAGCTCAAGGAAAAAGGAATTAGTCTAGATTTGAAGATGGAGGAGGCAGGGAAGAAAGGGATGATTTTATCAGAGAGCTAAGAGAGGGAGTAAAGTTGGGAGAAAGAGGATAAGGTTAGAAGGGTTTATGGGTGTGGGGGAGAAAGGGGTCAGTGTCAGCCTGTGGGTAATGTGCATTTGCATATTTTGTTTATTTTCAAGTGATCTTTTAGAGCAGTTTTGAAGCGTTGCAAAGTGCTCAGGAGTCTGACGTGGCTTGGAAGTCTGTTCCAAGCTTTTGAGATGCTGACAGGGAAAAGTGAATTGCCAGTTTCTGGATTTTTTGGGTGCAGTTAGTTTACATTCTGTGGAGTGAAGATGCCTGTTTGCCACATGCTGTTAGATGAGGTTGGCTAGTAAGGGGATATTGGGTGGGTGGTGTGGTATCTTGTGGCCAGCGCCTAGTTGGGAAACAAGAGATGCGGTGAGGGAGTTCAAGTCAATGTAGGGTACCTAGAGCTATGTGGTAGTGGGAGCAGATTGGGGAGGTTGCATGCAAATTTACTGATTTTATTGTAGGAGCTTTCTAGTTTATGTTTAGTAGAGGAGTTGAGATTGTAATAGGGTAGGGAGGAGAAGGGAGGTGGCAGCTATTTTATTATTTTCTTACTTTGCTCAGTTAATATGTTTTGCTGTTTTTAGTGAAGTAGTTTGCTGTGAGTTTTTTTGATTGCAGAGTCAATGTGTAGGTCAAACTTGTTGATGATAATTCCTAGTAATTTTCTATTTGTGTGTTTTTAGAAGAGATAATATTGAGAGAGGTGTTATTTGATTTAGGATTTTGGGAAGGAATAAAAGAAGTTTGGTTTTCTTTGGGTTAATGACCATTTTGGATTTAATTAGCCAGTTTTAAATAGAGGCGAAAGTTTCCCATATGATGGTTTCTAGAATGGAAAGTTAGAGGCTGAGTTGACCAGGGCACTGTCGTACGTATATGGGGTTGGCATAATGGTTAAGTTGTTTACCTCACATATGAGAGGTAAAGGGCTTGATACTCAGTAACAGAAACTGGTTAGGCTTAAAATAGACCACAAAGGCAGCTAGGCTAGTACTCATCCATGACCCTATGAACCTATGAATCATGATAACAAGTTTGGATTCCTTGTGTATGTTGTTCATGAAGATTTTGAAAAGTAAAGATCCTGGGGGACACCTGCTGTGATGGGAAGTAAAGTCAAGCGGTCATGTGTAATTGATTCCATTTTATAGACTAGGTATGACTGTTTAAACCATCTAACCGTGGAAAGACTGAGACCAGTATGGTGAAGTCTTTGGAGAAGCATTTGGTGTAAGACTGTCAAAATCGTTTGGCATGTCAAGGAAAAGAGTGGAGACTTTTAGCCCTGAGTTTCTGCTTTGATTAACAGTATTAAGGAAGTGGAGTAGGGCTGTTACCTTGCTCTGGTGGAGGTCAGAAACCATGCTGGGTAGGAGAGAGTAATTGGTCTGAAGGTGAAAGGTTATGAGTTGTTGATGGGTACATTTTGTAAGTACTTTGGAGAGTGGTGGGATGATTGCTAAGGGGTGACAGTTTGGCAGTTCAGTGGATGTGCCACCCTTATGTAATGGGATTATAGATGAGGCTTTCCATACAGTGGAGACATAGTTTTCTGTTATGGATCTATTAATGAAGATGAATGCTGGGTAGCTAATACTGTCCATGGCTATAGTGAGGTATTCAGCTGCAAGGGCGTCGGGTACCAGTGTTGTGGGTTAAAGTGTTTTGATGTCATTTTTGATAGTGTCATTCTGAAAGTTTTTTAAGTTGAGTTGGGGTGGGGTATTGGGGTCTGTGTGATTTTGGTTAGGGAACAGGATAGGAAGTGATTATTGAATTTAACTGCACTGTCTGTTTGATTTATGGTGAAGAAATTTCTTTTATCAGTACAATCTTCTTTCTAGGTGCAGTTTCTGAGGTATTATTTGGCTGTACAAGTAGCAGAGTGTTATTTAAAAGTTACTTCTGTGCTACGTGGTATCAGACTGGCTACAGGAAGGCAGTGGTTGGGCAACTGGGGAGAAACTATCACTTAAAAAGGCAAGTTGTGAGGATGCGCTAACCAAAATGGCACCAATCAGGGAATTGTAGTAGGCTTCATTTTAGAAATGCCAGTTGTTTTACTGCAAGCATTGGTGGTACAATTTAAGCAGTGAGCGACTAGAGGTAAAATAGAAGCAATGAGCAGCATGTTGCTATTTTGGGATGTGCAACAGAAAACTGAGAAAATATCAGCTGATTGCCTGTTTCCTATTAGATATCCAGTAACAGGGAGAGTTTAAACGGTCACAGTACATTGCAATATGCTGCAAGATCGAAGTGTTATGCTGCCTGAAGAGTACATTCCAAGTGTCACCCTAGTATGTGTCTAACAGTTTACTTTGAGAAGCTATGTTAGATGTACAGTTGTCTTAGCAGAACCTGAAGCTGTTCAGAATCAGGTAATAGAGAACCAGGGAGCAACTTGTTGCTGTTATGTGATGTGCAACAGCAGACAGAGTAAATGTCTGTTTCTTACCTTTTTCTATTAAATGCTTGGGTGCAGGGAGAGTTTAAATGCTCACAGTATATTATAGTCTGCAGCAAGAAGTAGGTCTTATGTCACCTGAAGAGTGCATTTTAAATGTAGACCTAGTACTTGTTTAACTGTTTACTATGAGAGGCTGTGTCAGATGTACAGTTATCTTAGCAGAACTTGAAGCTGTTCAAAATCAGAGAAAAACAAATATATTTCATTACATTATAGGTTCACAGGTTTATAGGTGTTTTTTAGGCTAATGACCGCAAGGGCCTTTTTAAGCCTAGCCATGCATCCCAAATCTCTGACAAGTTCTGTTACCCTTGGTAAGTGTAAGTAGGGGCTTGAGAGATGAAGCATTTAAATGCAGGGGCCTAGAAGATGAACCATTAAATGCTTGGGTGCAGGGAGAGTTTAAATGCTCACAGTCAAGGGCGCCCACAGGCAGGTGCAAGGGGGTGCACTTGCACCCCCCTGGAATAGGCTGACTAGTTAATCTTCTAATTTAAAAAAAAGTTTTTTTTTGTTTTTTTTTAAGGGCATTCTTCTTTAAGAAGAAAGAAGTCCAGTCATGCTGACATCATCGCGCAGTGCACATAGTGTCAAGTTTGCGAGCGGGAACTGAAACGGGTGGTTTCAGGTTTGCAAGCGGGAACTGAAACGAATGGTTTCGGGTTCGCAAGCAGGAAATTAAACGAACGGTGGACTTGAAGATGGGACACTTGCGAGCGAGCGGGAACTGAAACGGACGGAAGATGGGACACTTTCAGAGTGAGTAATGTGTGTGTGAAACGGTTTCTGAAGATGGGGCATATGTGTGTGTGTGTGTGTGTGTGTGTGTGTGTGTGTGTGTGTGTGTGTGTGTGTGTGTGTGTGTGTGTGTGTGTGTGTGTGTGTGTGTGTGTGTGTGTGAAACGGTTTCTGAAGATGGGACGTGTTATATGAGTCTACTTCTTCCTATCAAAAATTACACTCCACCGAACGGTAGTTCACGGACTCCACTTTGACAAAAATGCAGTTTGTTGAAAGTACATATCTCAGGAACTTATTTCTCTGAACATGGCAACAACCTATAGAGTATGCACTGTGCCTTTAAATTAGTCTAATCGTTTAACCTGGTCTACAACGTACCTGTTCTAAATATGGCAAATGTGCTATGCTACGAGCCCAGAATGATGGAGATGTGTATCAGACTACCAAATCCCAAAGAGGAGGAGAAATGTTAGTAATCGAAGGCTTTATATATTATTTGGAGAAGTGCTCTAAGACACAAAAGTATTAGTGTTGTAAGTATAAGTCTTCTCAAAATAGGTCAGGAAAGTGCTATAACAGGTTGTGTTACCTCCGGTGAAGCATTGGTAAAATCCATTGCACATAATCACTCCGATAAACTTAGTGAAATAGAAATGCATCCTGCTTGCTTTAATTTGAAGCAGAGAGCTAAAGTATCTCGGTCTTCAGCCTGTGTTATTGTAGGTGATGCAATTGCATCTTAGTCAGTAGAATTTGCTGCTACACATCCAAGCAGAAGAGGTTTACTGCAACAAGTTAGCAGAGCTTGTTTAAAGTATAGTGGGAGACATATAGCTACTGTGTTAACTTTATTAAATATTAATGCAGCAGGGATTTCTTTAAAAGGAGGGGAATTTATACAAAAGAAAATGACCGACTTATTAACTGATAATATAGCGGTGATGTTAACAACTGTCCAAAATTCTGATTTGAGTATGTCAGATGTATGGCTCATCATGGACGGTACTTATTTCATAAAAGGAACTGTTTGCATGCAGGCAACTATATACCATACATACTGTAGTGAAATATGAAGCCTATAGTAAAGGTGTTCCTCTTGTTTACTGCCTATCGAGTAAAAAATCATTAAACTTATACAACTTGATGTGGCACTACTTCAACTGTTGAATACTAATGGTTTAACTTGTAATGTTAGCTGTATTTTCTGCAATTTTGAAGTCGCTGCTGTGAAAAGTATAAAAGTGAATATGAATGAGGTTATATGTAAAGGATGCTTATTTCATTTTGGGTGTAATTTGTGGAGAAAGGTTCAAACTCTTGGACTAGCTGCATTATATAATACACCTAGGATGTTACAATTAGTAGTGACAAAGCTTGCAGCATTAGCATTTTTAAATGAGACAGACATGATGCCTATGTTTTATGAGTACGTTTCCCATTGAAGAGAAGTGTGTGTGTGAAATGCCCCAGGTGCTACATGGTGGTGGGTAGAGAATAAGGCTTAAACCCTGTACCTTGGGTACAAGTGGCAAGAGCCTGAATTCCCTACCCACCACCATTTGTAAAAATGTTGCAGGTTTTTCCCTCATACTTGTTCTGTTCCTCATAAAATATGTGGTTTCTGTATTTGTGTCCTTGCAAAGCCAGTAGTGCATTGGTGCAGTGTTAGCATTGTTGCCTGACAGCTACATGTTCTCTGGTTTGATTCTTGGCTGGGGTGCCTTACCTTCTGTGTGGAATCTGTATGCCCTCCCTGTTTTTGTTTCCTCCCATCTTACAAAACCATGTGACTGTCTGGAGTGTTTCTCCCTGGGCCTCTGCTAAAAATTAGCTTTTGTTCCAAGTCAGACTTTCCTGGTTAACAAATGTTAAAAAAATGACACTCATTTGAATATCAGGCTTCATATTCTTCAGAAAGTGCATGATAACACAAAAGGTTTTATTCTAGCAATTTTCTAAGTGTATAAGATGGATATTTGAAATGTATTCCTATATTTGGGACTGTATTCCCCCCATTATTGGCTTCATCCAGGTTTTGTGCTAAGGTTGAGAGCTATGGTAAGAACTGAATCCACTGAATATGTTTGGGGGCTATATTCCCCCATTATTGGCTTTGTCCGGGTGTTTTTTGCTAAGAGGTTGACAGCTGTGCTATGGTGAGAACTGAATTCACTAAATAGTAGCCATTTAAGTTTCAGTCTTCCTCTTTCACAAACAGCTGATTTGGCATAGTGGTATGTTGCTCTGACTGTTTTGCACAGGGTCTCCTGGGTTCAAGACGTGGCAGTGAAATGTATGGTGGTAACGCAGTATTTTATTCTAGCAACTTTCCAACATTATACAAGCAATGTTTAAAATGTGTCCCTGGTTTTTGGCCTTTTGTCCCCCCCCCCAATAAATTTTGGCTTTTTCCAGATTTCTTGTGCTGCAAAGTTCAGAGATACAGCTGAGTGTCGAGTAGATTTTACAAGGAGCTGAGAGCTGCAGGGGAGCAAAAGTTTAGTGCTGCTTATGCTTAGTCTGCTTGCAATGTTAATAGCACAACAGGTAGTGTACTTGCTTTTGATGCTGAAGGCTGTGGGTTCTACTTCCACAGTAGGTAGATGCATTGCTGATACTGTACTGTGTTATAAAGGGGGTGGATGCTGCAGTCCTTTTTGGCAAAGATACCTAGTAACTATGAACCTGTTATCAGTTTGCTATCCATTCCTATTGCGGTATTACTAGCTTATCATTTTTTTAATGCATGCAACAAAGGCAATTTATTCTTCAAGGGCAACAGACACTTTATTTGTAGATGAAACAATGACATATAAAGTTGTTTGCTAGCAGCAACCTCTTTATTAGTTACAGATTTCTTTAATGTGGATTTTAATACTTCAGAGATTGTGCATATTTACTGATACTGGTGGACTCTAGAAGGTTGAGTAGACTTTTTATGATGGAAATGTTCTGAATTGGGCAGTTTTGTCATTGGCGTATGCATTTTGTTTCATTGTTTACTGGAAAAATGTTCAAAACAATAAATTTAAAATGCCCTCTTAACAACTGTACTATATTGTACAAGGAATATAATGTAATACAGTCAGGAAGGTGTATCAAAGAGCATGTGTATGTTTCATGTTCAAGGAGCCTATGATTTTGAAAACAGCCCAGAGTTAATCTTTATCTGCCACTGGCAAAATGTATTTTCTTTGAATGTGGGTTTCAATGCTGTTTCAATGCATGTGAGTTTCAAGGGCAGAGAAGTTTTAATGCTAAGTCTATTAACATTGTGAGACTGCATTGCTTTGTTTAACAGATATCTATTAGGGTTTGTGCTGTAAAAGGCAAAATAAAACTTTCAAATGAAATCCAAATCATCGCAGAAGTAAAGCAGTATGCACATTACAGTGTTTATGGTAAATGGGGCAAAATAACCAAGGAATGGGACATTGGAATGGCTGCAGGGGGGAGGCTCCATTCGACCATGATTTTGTGAGGGGGGGGAGGGTAGCAAACTCAGACAGCCCCGGTTGAACTATACCTCTCAGTTGTCCATATTTTTGCAGAATGAATAGATATTTGCTTCTTATTTTTGGTTTGTTCCTCATACAATGAAGTCACTAAATGACAGACATGAGTTTCAGACGTCATAACCTTCAGAAAAATGCATGCTAATGCAAGACCTGTTATTCTATCAACTGTGTTAAGTTTATACAAGATCAATTTTTAGTAGTGTTTGTATGTTCCCCCAATATATTTGGCCTTGTCCAGATTTCCTGCATTAAGAGGTTGAGAGGTATGTGAAAATCGCTTTGTAGAATTAGGAATATCCAAACCTCTCCATTGTCCCCAATTTTGGCTCAAAATGTTCCTCTCCCCTAAAATGGCAATTTTGGAAGAAAATGTGATTGAAGTCTCCTAGAATAATGGTGTTGGCTTAATGCATAGGGACACCATATTAGTTAGGTAGGAGATATGGACTGATGGGGTACAAAGAGGGGACCTATAGTTGGGTATGACACAGTAAGGAGTTTTGTTAATGCTAAGTTGGATGCAGAGGAATTCCAGGTCATTATCGAACCTAGCAAGTCTGGAGATGAAATGTTCTTTAAGAATATGTAGACACCATCACCTTTTCATCTCGGGTGATAGGCCTAAACTTGTGGCAGGTATTGAAATCCTGCATTAAAGGAGTGCTTTCATCGGTCTTGAACTAGGTCTCTGTGATGATGCATATATAGATGTTTTCCAGGGGAAGCAGTGCTTGTAAGGAGTGAACTTTTTAGCTTAGGCTCTGAAAAGGAAATTGGTTATTTTCTAATTCATGTAGCTATAAAATTCAGTATAAAAACTGTAAAAGTTTCTGAATGCAAATACACTATTTATTAAAGCAGCATCATGGTAGGGAGTACTTCAGTACAGAGAGATTCAACTATATACATAGCCATGAGTTCCTTTATACCTCTCTGTCAAAAACAAACACACCGTGGTCACACAGAGTTTACAGTTGTAACTTTGAAAAAATCTATTTATGTATTTCTTGCACTAAGAAGTTGAGGTGTGTGTGTGTGTGTGTGTGTGTGTGTGTGTGTGTGTGTGTGTGTGTGTGTGTGTGTGTGTGTGTGTGTGTGAGAGACAGAGTCAGAGAGAGAGAGAAATGCCCTAGTTAGCTCTAACAGGTGGAATTTATTTTCAAGTGCATTTTCAAGGAATTGTGAGCTTCAAGGGAAGCAAAGGTTAGTGCTGCTCATGCTAAATCTGCTTAAAATGTGCAACTGTTTTGTTTAGCAAATGGTATCATTATTGTAGTATAGAATTTTAAAGCAGTGTTAGCACAGTAGATAGCATACTTGCATCTTGATGCAAAGGGCTGTAGGTTCTATTCATACAGCATGTACATTTGTATTTTAAGGGGGGTATGGTACTGCAGTTCTTAGTATGTCCTCCTTTGGATGAGACACCTAATAACTATAAACCTGTTTTTCAGCCTGCTACCCATTCCCTATTGCAATATACCAACTTGTTCTGAATTGGGCAGGTTGTCATTATTGGTTCATATGATTTGTTTCATTGCTTAAAGGAAAAATGCTCAGAACTATAAATTTAAAACACACTCTTAACAAGTGGTGCTGTATTATACAAGGGATATAATTCAATTATTATGTAGTATAATTAATACAGTCAGGAAGGTGAATCAAATAACTTTTGCATGGTTCTAAAAATGTGTGCAAGGAGCCTATGATTTGGAAACAGGCCAAAGGTAAACTTACCCTGCCACTGGCCAGATGCATGTTCGTTGAATGTGGGTTTCTATGCTGTTTCAGTGAATGTGGGTTTCAAAGGTAGAGAAGTTTTAATGCTAAGTCTGTTTTCATTGTAAGACTATTGCTTTGTTTAGATTTAGTAAATGTCTATCAGTGTTTGTGCTATAAAATTTGAAATAAAAGTTGTAAATGAAATCCAGATATCTGTAATCATTGTAGAAGTAACGCATAAAACAGTATGCACACTGAGAGATTTGAACAGTGTCTATGAGAAATGGGGAGAAATAGCCAAGTAATGGGACACTGGAATGGCTGCATGGGCGGGGGGTGGGGCTGAGTGGGTGGGGACAGCAGAGGGGGTGGTGCTTCGTGGGCGTGGCTTGGGTTTGCACCCCCCTGCAAAAAATCCTGCGGGCTCCCTTGCTCACAGTATATTATAGTCTGCAGCAAGAAGTAGGTATTATGTCACCTGAAGAGTGCATTCTAAATGTAGACCTAGTACTTGTTTAACTGTTTACTTTGAGAGGCTGTGTCAGATGTACAGTTATCTTAACAGAACTTGAAACTGTTCAAAATCAGAGAAAAAACAAATATATTTCATTACATTATAGGTTCACAGGTTTATAGGTGTTTTTTTAGGCTAATGACCACAAGGGCCTTTTTAAGCCTAGCCATGCATCCCAAATCTCTGTCAAGTTCTGTTATCATTGGTAAGTGTAAGTAGGGGCTTGAGAGATGAAGCATTTAAATGCAGGGGCCTAGAAGATGAACCATTTACAGGTGGTTACCTGTGTCCATTAGACATAGGTGCCAAACCAGGGATGAATTTTCTGCTCCCCATCTAATTGTGCAAGTAACACTTGAATTGGGTTAGGGAGAAACTCTTCTTCACATGGATGAGGAGCCTGTTCCAGAGATGGGGTGGTCTCTGGGATACAAACTTGTCTGTCTAGCAGGTCCTGTTTATATCACAGGCAAGGTTTAACTTTTTAGAATGGGTAATTCCGATGCTGTTTGTTTTGCTGATATGCAGGCCGTCCATCAGGGCAGGGTATTACAATCCCTTGTATGCCAGGCATAGATCTCCCCTCACCAGCCTGTAGGAGACAGAATACAGGGACAGAACCTTGAGGCAGTCTTCATAGGACATGTTACTTACACCCTGTATTCTTTTACTGAGGAACCTCTGTGGACATTCCATTTGTTGATTCTGCCTGGCTAGGTACATACCAAAGGGGGCATTATGCTCAGTGATGGGTCTGATGAATGCTGAATACAATGAAATAATTACTTCATTGGACCTAGATGCTATACCTTTGTTTATAAGTTGCACAACATAGAATGATTTCCTCACTACTGTACACACATTATTGTCAAAGGCTAGATTACTGTCTATGTGTGCCCCCAAGTCCCTGACTACTGGGTCAACTCTTAGGGTGTGTTTTCAGTATGATAGTTATCAGGGGTAGATGAATCCCTGAAGGATACTATTATGCATTTCTTGGTGTTTAGTTTTAGCCCATGGCTCTGACACCAGTTGTTTGTCTGTGTCAGCCCTTCCTGGAGAACTTTTGTGTCAGTGTAGGATTCATTGACAGCTCCTAATTTGCAATCATATGCAAATTTAGTCACCCAGAGACCACTGACATTGGCATTCACTTCAGAGAAGTAAATGGCAAAAAAGGAGCAGTTCCAATACCAATCTCTGAGGGACTTCACTTAAGACTGGCCTCTTTGTCCAATTCTATTTCCTGGGTCCAGTCTTGAGCCATCTGGCTGTCCACCGGGAGACAAAAAGGTTTATATGTAACCTCTTGACTCTTGAGTTTGTCAACAATGCCCAAGTGGGTATTGTGTCAAATGCCTTGGCCAAGTCAAGGTAGGCAGTGTGAACTATTTTGCCCTTATTCATTGCTTTGGTGATTTTCTCAAGGAAGTCTGTCAGGTTGAGTAGGCATGACCTACCCTTGATGAAGCCAAATTGGGATGGGTCCAGTGTCTAAAGCTTTCCTATGTCATTATTGACCATATCCATGATAATTGTTTTCATTGCTTTGCATATGAGGTTAGTGAGACTTATGGGTCTATAGTTCCCAGGGTCTGTAAATTGCCCATCATTGTGCAGAAGAATGACTGTTGCTGAAAATTTTTGGATGAAGGTGGGGGGGGGGTAAAGTTGGAGCTGAATTTATCACCATTAGGTTTGCTATATATTCTGGCTCAGTAACAATTAGCTCTGGTAACAAGTTAAAAGTACATACAATGTAAGTAAAGTGTGTCACAATACTAAAAGATTAAAAAAAACTGAGAGAAGTAAGTTAAAATGTCCATACAATGTAAATGATGTATGTCACAACTCTACAAAGAATAAGGAAACCAAGTTATGGAAACAACTTAAGTAATACATACAATGTAAATAAAGAGTGCCACAGCACTACAAAGAATAAAGTAACTGAGTTATAGACTACAATCTAAATAGTGCCACAGCACTACAAAGAATAAGGTAACTGAGTTGTAGAAACAAGTTAAACAGTATATAAAATGCAAATAAAGTGAGACAAAATACTACAAACAATAAGATAACTGAGCAACTGAGCAAGTTAAAGAATATGTACAATATAAATAAGGTGTATGAGTTTATTCACATTCCATATAGGAACAGCTCATAGGTTCATAGGTAGGTACTAGGCTATCAACCATAGGGCCTATACAAGCCCAGCCAAAAAAGTACCCTGGCTTTTGCCACCCAAGAAAATTATTTTCCTGTGCCACTGATGAGCAGAGCCACAGAAGTGATCCCCGGGGTGAATTTCCTATTTCCCATCCAATTATCAAGATTTTTCTTGAAGAGTGCTAATGAGGAGCTTTGTTTGATATAGATAGGTAGTTTATTTCAGAGTATGGGAAGTCTCTGGTACAGGAATCTATCCCTCTGGCATGTTCTATTTATTGTGGTCACAAGGTTTAGATCCCTAGAGCGTGTAGCTCGGAGGGATTGGGATTTCTTTAAGTGGAGCATGTCCAACAGCACTGGGTTTGACATAGCTTTGTATGTTAGGCAGAGATCACCTCTGAGTAGGCAATATGTGATGCAGTAAAGCTGGAGTTTTTTGAGAAGGTCTGCATAAGGCATCTGTTTGAGGCTGGTAATCCTCTTTGTGAGGTATTTCTGTGGCGTTTCCAGTTGTTGTAGATGTCTTGTGAGGTACATACCAAAAGGGGCGTTGTACACTATAATGGGTCTAATGAGTGATGAGTAGAGGGGAACAATGACCTCTTTTTCTGAATGAGAAACCTTTTGTGATGAGGTGTGCCACGTAGAAGGATTTCCTGACTACTGTGGCGATGTGATTATCAAAGGAGAGACTACTGTCCACCTGTGTCCCAAGGTCTCTTATCACACTTTTGGTGTTAAGTATACTACTGCCTATGTTGTAGTTCATGGGTACAGAGTTTTTACCAAAGGGGATGACAGTGCACTTTTTGGCATTGAACTTGAGGCCATGGCTTTGACACCAGGCATCTGTATCAGTTAGTCCCTTTTGTAGGATGTCCATATCATTAGGAGTTTGATTATGGCTCCTAGTTTGCAGTCATCTGCGAACTTCGTTAGCCAAAGACCTTCTGTGTTAGTCTGTACTTCAGAGAAGTAGATACCAAACAGAAGAGGACCCAGGACTGAACCCTGTGGCACTCCAATTGTCACTGGTCTGAAGTCGGATTTGAAGAATGCTACTATCACATTGTGGGTTCTGTCAGTGAGCCAGTTGGCAACCCATCTTGTGACATAGGGATTTATACCTAGTTTAGTGAGTTTATCTATAATTCCAGAGTGGGGGATGGTGTCAAAAGCCTTGGCAAGATCTAGATAGGCTGTGTGAACCACCTTACCCTCGTCTACGGCTTTGGTGACTGCTTCAAAGAAGTCTATCAGGTTTAGGAGACATGATCTGCTTTTTACAAACCCGAACTGGGTGGGGTCCAGAGTTTGGATATTACCAATGTCTTTGTTTATAAGTTCCGTGATGATACGTTCCATGGCCTTGAAGACCAGGATCATCAGGCTAATGGGGTGGTAGTTCCCGGGGTCCGTGATGGCTCCCCTCTTGTGGAGTGGGATAACAGTCACTGTGCATCATTCAGCGTGCACAAAGCTTGAGGTGAGGCTACGATTGAACATGGTACTTAGGTGGGGTGCCAGTTCGTTCTGTAGTTTATGTAAAACGCACCTTGGGATGTTGTCTGATCCCATGGATGCTGTGTTCTTGGCTTTGGAGAGTGTGGTTTTTACCTATGCAGCCATGATTACAGGAACTTTGCATTCTTCTGGTATAGAGATGGGCCCTTTAGGGGGTGGGGGGGGGGTAAAGTTAACACTGCCAGGATGTTGGCAATATCACAATTCAACGCTGCTCCAGTACAATAAAAGGCTGTCCAGTAACCCCAAATACGTTGCTGCAGATTGCAGATAAACAACCATGAAGTAATTGTAATAATTATTGATTTGAAAATTATTGATTGAATTGAAAAATTGATTTGATTTTAGATGATAATTTGCTTACAGGTATGATTGATACTAAGCTATATAATTTTTTAAAAGTTCCAAAACCAGTGATACCTGCTATCTTTGGCATACCTAAGACACACAAATCATGGTCAGATCCCCCATTGAGACCTATCGTATCTTCCCAAGGTTCGAAAACGCAGCCACTAGCTATTTATGTTGACACAAAAGTTAAAAAATTTTATAATAAATATAAACACATTTTAATAGATTCTTGGGATTTTTTACAAAAAATTGGGAGAAGTATGTACACTGATGAAACCCTTTTCATCACCATTGATGTGAAAGACCTATTTTCTGTTATTCCTCAGGTTTTGGGTTTAGAATGGTTTGAAGAAATATTACAGGAAATCAATCTTTTAACAGGTGATGAATTTAGATTAGTTTTAGAATGTATGGAATTAGTTTTAAAATATAATTACATGTATTTTGAGGGGGATTATTACCATCAAAAGGATGGTGTTGCTATGGGTTCTGCCTGTGCCCCAGTGTTCGCCAACATGTTTATGTTGGTTTGGGAGAAGAAGTATGTTTTAAACTCTGAGTACAGTCAATATATCGGTCAGTATTTCCGCTTTTTGGATGACATTTTTGTTTTGTGGACAGGATCTTACAATATGGTGAATGATTTTATAAGTTACATCAATCAGACAACTACATTTTTACAATTTACACATGAAATTGGGAGAAATGAAATTCACTATTTAGATATAAAGTTGATTAAAGACTATAACAACAAATGTTTTAAATCTAATATTTTTAGAAAGGAACACCACTCCAATGCGTATCTACACTTTGATAGTGACCATCCTTACCAACTCAAAAAGAACATCATAAAAGGACAGATGATTAGGATGGCTAGAATGATTTCGGATGAGATTGAATTTTTGGATGAAATAAATAACATAGAGAGAATGTTTATGGATAGAGGATATCCTATGGATTTTATAATTCCTATTAAGGAATATGTGTTAGCTGGGAGAGGTGTCAAGTACATCCCTTTATTGGCCAAGGATGGTGTGTTAGGTCTTGAAGGGTATTCAGTGCCTAACATCGATACAAGTTCTGATGTAGATACAGTATCCAATACAAATCACACTAACAACAATGTCCACAACAGGAAAAGTGGGAGTAATAGTCTGAATAGACAGGAAAGGGACAGTGAGGAGGTTACACCATATTTGACCTTCACCTACCACCAAGGTATAGGTTGGCTGAAAAAAAGCATATACGAAGTATGGGAAATGTTCAAAAACATGGCAGTAAGAACGGATGTCTTCCAAAACAAGATAAAATTTAGTTTTAGGAGAAATAGAAATATCAAGAACATTATAGAGAAGAACAGTACAAACACTGGTGGATGTAATAAGAAACAAGGTAGTTATGCTTGTGGTAGATGTGCACAATGTTGTTACATAGCAGGACTTAAAGAGGTGAGAATTCCAAACCTGCATATTGTTCTTAAAGCTAGGAAATACTACAGTTGCTATTCAAAAGGGGTGGTATATTATGTTTTCTGCAAAGCATGTGATTGCTATTACATTGGTAAGACCGAGCGCCACCTCAGATCTAGAATATATGAGCACATGAGAGATATCAACAAACGCAACGACAATAATGCACTCTATAGACACGCTTTGACTTGCATACATGCTGACTTCAAGTTCTGGGTATTGGAGGAAGTAGCGTACCCAGTAAGAGGAGGGGATTGGGAGACACGTTTGGAATACAAAGAGATGATATGGCAACTAAGGTTAGACGCTTGTGGTAGTAAAGGACTCAATGATCATATTTCCATTAGTCCAGCATTAAAAGTATTAGCAGGTGATCCCAAGAGACATGGTAGATGAAATTCAACCTATTATATATACCACCTATTTTATTTCACACGCAATTTTGGTGGTTACACTAGGTTTCAGATATATTTCTTTTTTACATATATTATATTTTTATATACTATTTATATATTTTATATATTATATATTATATTTTATATACTATATGTATATCATTATATTCACATTTATATTTATTTATATGTATATTCATAAGCATTCATACAATCAAATTTATTTTTATATGTCATAACAAATGAATTGATCTATATATTTATATATTTATATTTATATTTCATACCAATATTTAACATTCTATATTTTAACATTTAACATTTAATATTTTTACATTTTACATGTTTATATATTTTTTTTTATATACATTTTTATACATTTTAGATTATGAACATTTTATCAACATATGTATACATACTTTTTATACATTTAACCAGGATATATAACACACTAACAATATTCAACATACATTTATACAAGTTTACATATTAAATTTTCACCTATTAAATTTTCACCTATACAGTATGTACATCAATATTTAAAAGATTCAAAATATTTATGTACATATACATCCACTATTACGTTTCAATACATTTCTATACACTTATTGATTATTATTATTATTATTATTATTATTATTATTATTATTATTATTTTAAACAGATATTGGTACACACAGTATTTGCCTTGTGTACTACATATTGTAATAATCACTCATATTTCAAATTCATGTTCCACATTTCATATTCATGTTCCACATTACAGTTACGCGGAGGTAGTCTAGGATTGTTGGATTTTCACATCCGAGATTTTACGATTATTTCATGACTTTTAGATGTTTGTATGTACCTAAGAATATCATATTGAGTATTTTATGAGTATGTTACGCTGCAATTTTCTATGTCCAATGTTGGTTGCAACGTTGATTTACGAATATGCAATATACAACAGATATAAAAATAGTTTCAAGAAGCCCTGTATATTGAGGGTTCAGTTCATTTACAAGCTATTATTTGTTGTGTAACCAGGGCCTTTGTAGTGTATGTACTCACTTTACTAGCTTCGTGCATTTTAACTATTTGTATTCTAATGTTGTTGTACTTTAATTCTCTGTATTTTAACCATCAAGCCAGCCCCAGTCAAGTAATGTAAAAAAGTCAGTAAGATTTCTTATTTTTATTTTCATTCTTGTTTCACGCATAATTCATTTTACAACACCCATTTAAATTTTAATTTAATTAATGATGACAGTGCTGTAGACCAATGAGGGAGATCTACCTGTTATAAAAGAATGATTTTTTATGTGGAAGAGGATTCTGAAGAAGTCTCAGTTGTGAGATGAAAGCGCTTAATCTTCTACTCTGTTTTTAATTTTGTTTCTGTTTAAAATAAATAATTATTACAATTACGTCGTGGTTGTTTATCTGCAATCTGCAGCAACGTATTTGGGGTTACTGGACAGCCTTTTATTGTACCGGAGCAGCGTTGAATTGTACTTTTGTGGTTTGGTGTGCTTTTGTGTCTTTCGTTTACATGTTGGCAATATCAGTTGGGTCTGTATATTTAGTGCCATTGTGCTGTAACTCAGAGCAAATCTGAGTGTTGTTATTGAGATTCTTGACATAGCTATAGAATGCTTTGTGGCTGTCTTTAGAATCAGTTGTGATTTTGTTTTCATAACTAGCTTTGGAGGATTTTATCAGGGATCGCAGGTTCTTACTGAGACTGACCAGGGAGCTCCTCCACTCATGGAATTTTCCTCTCTTTTGCAACAGTTTCTTCCTTCTGTTGTACAGTTTGTTTATGGCAGGGGACCACCAGATTGGCTTCCTTTTTTTGGAGGATAGCTTCTTGGTTCTGTTTGGGAGAGCACGATCCATGCACTCATGTAAGTGCTTATAAAGTGCAATTGTGTAGGATTCAGTAGTCGTAACTGTATTGTCCATTTGCATGGGTGTCATGACGTTCACCACTTCTGTCTTAAGAAGCATGAATGAATTTAATATGTTTCGCTTTCTGGGTGTTCAGCAAAGGAGCCCAACTTATCAGGTCACCAAGCCGTATAAGCAAGCAGTGTTCCAGTTATGCTCTGCATATTCTGCAGACTTTCAGATAGTAGAAACATAAGTGTGCTGCAACTGTAAGAATGTCATGAAGAGGTCTGCGTTAATGTAGCTTAAAGATGTTTTTACAGCCATTTTATTCATTTGAAAGTAACTATTTTAGACTGAAAATCATTCTTGGAAAGGACATGCATATACTCGGAAGGATAAAACAACGGCCATGCTCATCATGATGTGCTAAACAATAGGAGAGAACTTCTGCCTATCCCAGCTGAGATGTTATGTCTGTAGGATACATCATCACCATCAGCATCTAGAAATGAATTACTAGTCTCCGTCCTTCTCCAGATCATCCGTAAAATATGAAAGTCACCTGGCATTTTAGAGCAGAGGATAGAGGCTATGAGATGCTACCATCCTTTATCCTGTAGTTCATGGTTTAACACCTTCATCTGTCATTTTCTTACTTAGTGACTGTGAATACGTCATATAAATAGGGTGTACTACCATAAAAGGAGGCTTGTACCTTGTGGGTTTACCTGGTTAGAAAATTAATAAAATAGTAAAATAAATTCAGTTATATTGTGAAGTCTTGCTCTTTTCACTGTCACCAAGGGCTAAAGGCACATGTTTGAAAGATCAGATGAGGACTAAGGGTAGTGAATCTCTCCTTGAGGTTGTGAAGGGACCCTGAGGAATAACAAGGTCAGAAAGAATCTTATACTGAGACAGAAAATAGATTGAAGTGTAACTATCAGATGGGCAACCATATTTCCTGTACAACATCCTTTTCTAAATCTATTAAAAAGAAAATAAGTTGTAGCTCTCTTATGAAATTCAGATAGAATGTTTTAAGTATTTATTATTAATGCATTGCCTTTTAAAATGCCTGTTTTATAACCAACCTTGTTTTAAGCAATACCACCGTGACTACCCTTGTCAGCATGAGAAATGTTTATTTATTTGTTTTGCTTTAATTATATGAAAGTCTGCCATTTTGCCTTTGTCAAGTTGTGGTAGTTTTCTTTTCCAGAAAAGATCATTGCCATTTGCCTTAAAGCTCATAAAGGCAGATATTTTATAAATGCAGGCACGATGGAGTGAAAATCTGGTCAACTTTCAATATTTATTGAATAAAAATCAACATTGGAGTCTATAAGAAGAGAAGCAGTTGTGTGGACAATAAGTCTAAATTTATTGAACAAATGAATCTGAAATTCATCTTTATAGTCAAATTCTTCAAATCAGATACAAAGGATGTTGAAACAACGTTCATTTCTTTACTTAAGGGTACAGATAGAAGTAGATGTTATTTATTTATTATCAGATAGCAATTTTATTCCCCGTAATGCAGTTCATTGCATCACAGATGATGAAAGCACAAGTTTCTTCTGTTTTCTGTTTGTAGACTATCAGTATAACATTTTGCCTTTGCTTGCAGTCTCACATTATTTCCTTTTGAAGTTTTATTGTCTGATGCTTTTTATATAGCAATGGCAGAAGGCACTATTGCTGTGAGTTATTATTCACAAATAAGGGGGCTCACAGACATGAAAGACATGAAATTTAATACTATTATCTGAGACAGTTGGTTATATGATGTAGGTACTGTCCTGCAGCTAGAACATTTAGAGGCTTTACAAAAACAATAAGTTTCCAGTGTTTATGGATAAAGCAAGAAAAAAATCATACATACCTGTTTAGGAACTTGCAGTTAACAAAAAAAAAAAATCAGAGGGAATCATTGAAAAAAATACTGACACTGTCGAAAGATACCCTTATAAATCAATTTAAGGTATCCACATTTTTAGACTCTGAACAGAGAACATTCATTAATGGATAAGCAATACAGTATGGAATTAAAGGAGAGCATTGTTTTGTGGACGTAAAAGCCATGAGCAAAACATTAAACTACACCATTATGGCAGTTGTCATTGTGTCATTTGGGGGTTAAACAACTTAGAAAATAAAACAATACTAACTGCATATAGTGATTCGGGACACGTTAGTAGAACAAAGTGTAATCGAACTTTTGTTTTCATTTTTATTATTCTTATTCTTTTAACACTGAAAACGCACGAGAAGGCAGATTATAGTTATCCATTGACATTGATAAGACACAAAAGAAGGCATTCACAGAAGGCAATTTAAAACTATACTGTTTATTTCCATTCCCTACGGAGATCCTCATATACTAACATTTAGAAAAACATACCTCCTTGACCTGGATATCTTGGTCTGTGCCCGTATCACTCTTTTTTATAACTGTCCAGATGGACAATATTCTAAAAAGTCGGCATAATGAACATTATTAAAAAATTAATCAGAAACTTTGAGCTTTGGAACTGGTGTTAAGAACATACAGCTGCCTCTGTTATCAAATGTTCTGCTTATCCAGTGAGCAAAAAAACCCATAAGTTAACCGGACTGTTGTTTTATGTATCCTTATTGCCCTGTGCGCTGTGCCTTAGAGGATTCTGTACATTTGAAAAGTATTTCCTTCACTCATGAGTCGATAATTTTCTTTTTCTATAGCTGAAATCAAGCCAACACTTTGGATTTGTTAGCCTTGCCTTGACCCTACTGTTATGAACATCATATCTGCCTTTTTTCCAGTTATCAGAAACCTTACTCTCCTCCCATGATTTAGAAAGTACCAAGCTTATAAAGCACAAGTGGCCACATCTATTGTTATTAACAAGTGAATATTCTTTAACTTGTTGTCCATGTCTTATTTTTGTTTTATGCTGCACGCTGTAAAAAAAATAAATTACAAAAAACTGTACCTTACTGATATGCAGCATGGTACATAAACCCCCAGAAAAGTAGCCTTCCATTTGAAATGTTTAATTTTCATTTTACTTGAGCTAATTTATCATGGCACAGGCTGAGGCCTGAGTTCTATACTCCTCCCCGAATGCTTTGTGTTTCAGTTGCTGTTTGCTGCCAACCGTAGTAAGGATATAGAAATGTGTATGTTTTATCTTAATTGCTTACCTGCTGGCTGCCTGCACTTGGAGTGAGAAGGAGAAAAAAAAGAGAGATCAGACAGTGGTTAGCCATTAAATTGATTAAACTGGACTCAAGTTTACTGGCTGCTTGCAGTCTGACCTCTGAACTTTCAGGTAAGATTCACATTGTATGGGTGGAAGGCAGAGTGATGACCACTGGTTTCCCAGGATTCAACACTCTGCATTCACCTTGCATTGTTACCTTACCAATAGCAGCTGAATATTGGTTTATGCTCCTTCACATTCACATACATAATGATTTGTAGGAAGGACTGGTAATGCCGTTCAGTGCCACTACCCCTTCCAGCAGTTTGCTTCTACCAGCCAGATAGTCCTACTAGAAATAGGAGGAGGAGGTTTTTGTCCTTGAATATGCATCAGTTTTGCTAATTAGATGTCCCTGATTATTGCCACGTGTCCCTGATTTTTGAAGGGGTTTTGTATCCTGATTACTGTGTCTGAAGGTTGAGACGTATGAAGGGAGGTTTAGTGGTAAACAATGTTATAAATGTGTGAGGCAGTGTGTGTGTGTGTGTGTGTGTGTGTGTGTGTGTGTGTGTGTGTGTGTGTGTGTGTGTGTGTGTGTGTGTGTGTGGATAATGAAAGGCATCAGGAAGATGAAAATAAGAGAGAAGGCATTTTAAAGAGCGAGAGTGGTGGAAAGTGAAGTAAAACAGATGGCATTTGTGGCACTTAATATATATACTTGGGCAGAAGTAATATGTAGTTGAAAAAGGTGGCTATTAAGTAGGCATGGAAGGACTTGTAAATAGTAGGATTTGGGGATAGTATTCAGAAGCCAGGGGTCTAATGAAAGCTGTGCAGGTAGGTTATAATTAACTATGGAATAATACAGCTAATCTTGTTGATGTAGGGTTAGTGAGAAGAAATAATATGTTGATAGACAAATTAGGGAGTTAGGAAAGAGAAATGAAAGGTAGGTCCTGTTTCAAGTTATAGCATGAAGAAGATACTGAGGCAAAAGTTTATTTGGTTAGTTTTCTTTGGGCATAGTGTTTGGGATGGTAACATATTTTTCATGCACACAGTGATTGGATGAAGGATTGCTAATGTTTAGATAAATTAAAGCAGAAATATATGAGACTGTATTTGGGTGTGGCTTTTAAATGTGGGATGTTTTTTATCTTAGCAAGGTGCTAAGAGGATATTTATACAGGCAGGTTGAAGTATATAGTGACAGAATGGAGTTAAATAGCTTTGTATAAGTTTATGTGTTTGTCCAAGGTTTGGTTTTAGTACGTGATTATTTATTTATTTACATTTGTTTTCCAAGGTAGGGCACTTATCAAAGAGTGACCATTTGCAGGCTCAGCCCAGATTAAATTCAGAATCCATCCACCCATCCACAGCCCCTTTTTCCCCATTTTCCACATGGGGCTGGGATGTCACTACAACAATGACAATAATCTAGAGCCAAGGCTCACACTGTTGGGTGTTAAATTCAGAATAGTAACAACAAAAACATTGTAACATTTTGATACAAATTGTGCAAAACCATCACTGGGCCTGATTCATGAATGCCTACACTAAGTATACACCAAGTGTACACGATCTGTATTCAAGAACAGCCCTACCATATTTGTTGTGCTATTTACGCAGAAAGATTATACTAAGTGCACACAAACTATACACTTTGTGGTAACTTTTATGAATCCCCCCACGATATTTAAGGCTGCAAGAAAATCGGTAGGAAAACTATAATTAGGAGGAAGAAGGTGGAAGTTATGCTTGTGTTGTCTATTCACACTTAGTGCACACTTAGTGTAGGCGTTCATGAATCTGGCCCACTGTGCTCAGCCTCAGATGAAGTTAGAAAAAACATATAAACAAAGATAAATATTAGGAACAGGTAATATACATATTTATATAGGCTGGAAATAATCAAGATACAAAGGAACATAGTGGCAGCAGAAGTGAGGTAGTAGAGCAATTACATATAGATAACATTTTGTTAATCATGTGATTATGTCCTGCTGTGAAACATTTGCATTCATGCTGTTAAATTAGAACTGTTTGAACCGATGCTTGAATGCAAAGGGGTTTGTGCTGTCTATGAGATTGGAGTTGAGAGACTGACACAGCTTTAGAGCAAGCACAAAGGGAGATGGGTTAACTTGTTGGATGGTTTTGAAAAGTAAGAAGCCTAGCAGAAGGGTTACCCTGGTTTGAATGGTAGCCAAAGAGCTTAGTACGAGTGAGGGAGTGATGTCATTTCATGGGGAGCTGGTAATGACCAATAAATTTTGTTCAACAAGATGTGTTTTGGGCAATAATGGAGAACAGTGGACACCACCTGTGTTTTTGCGTAGCTCTCAAAAAATCAAGGTAATAGCATACAATGACAGCTGCCACTGTAACATTCTAATTGTTTCTAAAGAGAGGAGGAGCTGAATGATTTGCTCCAGTGCTCTCCATAATTAACAATTTCTGGTCAGAATCTAAGGAAATCTTAAGGAGGGAAACAAAATAATTTTTATTTATGTAACTAAGGAACCCAGTTCTTAACTGTCCCTGACATTGTCTCATACTTCCCCCCTATCTCTCATAAAATGTTTCATTTTGTGGTGAATCACTGAGGACTGTAGTCAGTCAATAATGCCAGCCCTTAGAGAGTCACACTTCTTACTCTTCAGAAATACATGTTGTTCTTTTAGGAAGCCATAACACCACATAATGCGTTTTCAGTATCTTAGTCATAAAATGACAAACAGAAACACCTTCTACATACCTATATGATAGTTAGCTGTCAACACACAAAAATAAACATTAAAAAAGGAAGCAAACCAACAACTAAGCGACAAAACTACATAGTAAACTTTAAAAAATGTTTAACCATTACGTTATAGATAGTTGGGTTGAGTTTTTTAACAGACACAAAAATTAAGACTGTCAGTGGAATAATTGCTACTTTCTACATGTTCATTTAGATCACATCAAAAGAAAGAATGAAGCAAGAAAACTACAATGTCAACTTTACGGGTATCTTTAACTGACAATAAATGTGGTAACAGAGAGCAGTGGACCTTATGTAACCATGTCTCTCAGTATTCTATATCTTCACTTACACTCGGAGATGTTCTTCATTATCACAGTGCTTTTGACAGAGGTAGCAAAATGAGGTAAGTTATATCCTAATAGGTCAAGCAGGGCCCTTTACCTGTTGTACATTGAGGAATAGAACATTTAATGGGAGCTAGTTAATAGTAACTGTCCACTTGAGTTAATTATATGTAACAGCTGATCCAAGTTTTTTATTCAGATCTTTAGAGTCATGTCTTTGTTATGTGTGAGACTTTGCTTGATAAATTTAATGGGAACAAAGTGGAGGAAGTGTGTGGAGAAATCTATAAGTAATGGTAGACAGGGTATTTCAAGATGGGGTGGCAGGAGAGAGAAGTGGGCCATACCTCTTCTTCCAGTCAAACAAATCATCTTGGGCATGCACAGTACCAAAGGCTTCAGATAGCATGCCATGGTAAAGTACGAAATGTTTTAATAACTGTGTTTAAATACCACAAGTAATAAAAACTATAGCATCAATGAAAATATATGATCAAACCAGTTGAAATAGAGAGTAAAAAATACTTGCAGCACAACAAGCTTTAGAAGATACTGGGCTAAGGGCAAATTGATTAAATGTTAGTATGTTACAGCGTGTTATGGGTAATGCACTTTGACACAGGTTTATTTACCAGTGATCTAAAAATGCAGTGTTGCAAAATAAATCTGACAGAGTTCAGGCAGGTAAGGAAAGTTAATCAGGAATGAACTGTACCACTGCAGGCTTACATACAAAAATATGAAAACAGAAGTGCATGCACTGTGTGAGGACCACAAAAGAGGGACACCATTTGCACAATCCTAGTAAAATCCAGCAAAGAATAGCTGTGTCCAGTGAACTCAGTAGACCCTGACTTCCTACAAAGCAGAATGGACAGTTAGCATGGCAGTTCATATTGTGGGAGTGGTAATGACCAGATGTTGCTACGAGGGTGCCACCATGATATAATTATCTCATTTAGGAAGAAAAAGAAAGGAGAATGAAGGGAAGATGTGGTCTAGGCCAGGCATTGGGGTTCAGGGAATAGAAATCTCCAAAAAGATTAGTGCAGGTGCTAATATTAACAGAAGCAACACTGTCTGTCCAAGCAAGAACATTGCCAAAGCAAGTCAAAACATTATTAAAAATAATAATAATGTAACTACCTTCTCCGTTTTTGTACAGCAACTGATGCTAGCAGCAGGGAGTGAAAAACACACATTGCAATTTGCAAGGTATACAGTAAATGTTATACCCAAGTCACATTTACAGCACAGATCAAAGTGAATAGTAATATGTAAACAAAATCAATAAACAAGAAGAGTCTTGACAGATTGTTCCCAGCATTCTGGGCTTCATGGAAATGGCCATGAGTAGAGGTAGAAATAACAAGGCACCAGTGTTATTAAAAATGTGTAAATAAAAAGGTGACTGCAGATGTTTGCTTCTAACCCATGAATGTATTTAATAACTAAAGGAAAAGCGGGTGAAATTGGAAAAAAATTACCTCCCAGTGTCCTTGGAAGACAGTTTTTCTGTCTCTTCTCTCTGTATTTTAATGCCCATACAAATGTTTCTGGAAGGTTCACTCACTGATCCCACTCTTATTCGGAGCCCCAGCAGAACAGATTAAATTAAGCATATTTATTAGCAGAAAGGGCCACAGTAATTGTCGATAATATACAAGGATGTCTTGGATGAATCAATAATGTAACATACTCAGCTAATACAAGATGTCACTCGTCTGGACTCTTCTACTTCCTGCTTCTACAACATTTTAAATCTGTGCTGTAGCACTCTTTACCTAGAAAACTTCTGACATTTTATAGTAACATTGCTTCTTTGACAAGAAGTAACTTATTATGAAACACTTGTCAAAGACTGATATGTATGTGTATTTGTGCTTTTGTGTGTGTGTGTGTGTGTGTGTGTGTGTGTGTGTGTGTGTGTGTGTGTGTGTGTGTGTGTGTGTGTGTGTGTGTGTGTGTGTATGTGCTTGTATGTCTGCATACATGAGTTTGTGCGAGTTCAGCATCTTTGCTAAAGCTCTACTGAAAAAAAATAACTTGCGTTTTAATATTTTCTGCTTGTCTTCATGTTCTAGAAGTCATCATGACAAACATATCTTTTATATGAGTGACAGATGTTAAGTCTGACAAAGTAAATGTTAGATAAAAATTTGGGGTGGAAAAGCGCGAAGGACTTTTAACAAATAAATGTATTAACCCTTTGTGGTATTTGGTATACTACAAAATACAAGAAGATTTACTAATTTCCCTTCCTCTCCAAAAAAATGTTTCAATTGTCCAATAAAGTTCTTGAGCCAAGTGTTTCAGTGCTGCCTAATTTGATATTATTCTGTCCATATAAAGTAGCTGCATGATGTGCAAAGTGGCACAAAGTGTCAGGGGTTCTATGCGACAGAAATATTCCAAAGCTGGAAAGTATGGTGTACAAGTCAGTGGTGTGACCAACACTTTTATATGGGAAAGGAACCTGGACAGTGAAGGCAGAGCAATTTTTGAAGCTTAAGGTGATGGTGATAACATGCTTCAGTCAAACAGTATGCAGCCTGTGGGACAGTTGAAGAAATGAAGGCTAAAGTTGCCCCAAATGCAGAGAAGGTTAAGGAGAACAGATTTCAGAGATTTAATTTTGATCACCTGAGCAGAAAATTAGAAGACAATTTGATAAAGCAGATTAGGAGATACAGGCAGAAGACAAGAGGAGTGTGAAATCCAGCCTCTGGGCCAGGGATCAAGAAGCCTCAATCCTCACCACTGACACTGGTCAGGAATGTTCACTTTGAGAGAAAAATAGGCACACACAGTATTTCCAGTTGCAGCTCTCTGCATCGAGCACAATTTCCCTTAAGAGCACACAGAGAATCCACACACAGAATGTCCAGATCTTTGCCTCATACTTTTAGTCTATTCCTCATAACATATATGGTTTTCTGGCAAATGATTGAGGATTAAAGTTACTAAATAATGGCAGATATTTAAGCTTCAGATTTTGTATCCCGCAGAAAATGCATGCTAATGCAAAACCTGTTATTCTAGCAACTTTCTTGGCTTATAGGAGCAATATTTAAAATCTGTCCTGGATTTTGGGCCTTTGTCTCCCTGTTATTTTTTGAGTTTGTTCAAAATTCCTGTGTTAACAGGTTGATTGGTAAAGCCAGTCAACAAAGAGTAAATACAATAAAATAAAATAATACAGTTATTTTATCTTAAGATAATGACAGATATAAAAGGAATGAAATAGAACATGTATTGAATTAGTTTATTAATAATAACCGTAAGAGATGTCTCAGTTTATAATGCACTGACCTTCCTTGATAGGTCCTTGGATGGATTCATCTTGTCTACCAATCACTATTCAGAAAATATTGAAAGTAACACATTCAGGGGCATCAACATATCCATTTACATGCATGTCGTGATGCAGTACAATGACTGCATAAGTGTACACACACACACACACACACACACGCTAACACACACACACACACACACACACACACACACACAGACACACCCTAACACACAGACACATACACACACACACATGCTAACACACACACATACACACACACACACGCACACACACACACATGCTTGCATATGCATACACACAAACACACATACACACACACGCTAACACACACACACACGCTAACACACACACGCGCATGCACACACACAAACACACATACACACACACGCTAACACACACACAGACACACACACACACACATGCTAACACACACATGCACGCACATGAACACACACACAAACACACATACACACACACACACACACACACACACACACACACACACACACACACACGCTAACCCACACACACACACAAACACACATACACACACACACACACACACACACGCACGCTAACACACACATGCATGCACATGCACACACACACACACACACACACACACACACGTCTCTGAACCCACTGTTTTTTTCTTCTTCTTTCATAGTTCAGATCATGAACCTTACTGACCTACCTCTCTGACCTACCTGTTGTTTCCTCCACTCCATAGATTGTTTTCCGCACTAAACCACTCTCTTGTGTCTTCCCGCTCCGTTCGCCCTTCGGGCTCACTCCGCTCCCCTACTCTGCCCCCAATTCCCACCCGCCCCCAGCATCTCTACACTTATACCCTCATAAACACACCCCCTTTTCCTTAAACCAATCATAACATCACTAGCATCCACACCCTAAATTTTTTATCTCCACTCCCCTCTAGAATAATCTCCTCCCACTCTCACCTGCCTAATCTTTCAAACGTCAATCCCTATTCTTCTCCTCCAAAACCTATTATACACTCCTTTGCCATGTCTTACCAACACCAATTTTTACTAGTACTATCACTCCTAACTACTCTCACCTCTACCTACCTCTTAACCTCCTATGAACAACCCCTCTTTTTTACTCTTACCATCCCTTACAAACAACTCTAACATCTCCTCCAGCTCTATCTACAAGCTATCTCAATGCCATCTACAAAACCAGTTGCTTTCAAGCTAAATATCACCGTCTTATTCATATTAAATACTCTATTCTTAACAACAGAAAATCATTTGACTACCACTGCAAAACTCCACAATACTACAACCTTATATTACTCCACTCCTTAATAGATGGAGACATTCACCCCAACCCTGGCCCAAACCCTCCCCCACCATCCTCTAATTGGAACCAATACAAAACAATCCCATCACCATCAACCAAACCCTCCAAATCATTCTCAATAGCCCATCTAAACATACGTAGCATTTGCAACAAAATACCACAAATTCATGCTCTTCTAGATGCTCAGCAGTTCGACATCCTCTGCTTAACAGAAACATGGCTCAAACCCACAATAAAAGATAATGAAATTATCCCCCCAGGCTGTAGTATCGTTCGACAAGACCGTTTAAATAAAAAAGGTGGAGGGTAGCAATTCTCTATAAAACTGGACTTCAAATTAGCAAAATAATTCATAACCTACCGTCAGACAACAATGTAGAAATAATTATTTCTAAATTGCAGCTTAACTCTCATAACACAGTTAACATTATCTGCACCTATCTTCCCCCAGGTAAAAATCCTACTATACTAGAAGACTTATTAAACTGGCTTTCTTTAAATCTCCTCCAAGAAACAATACTATTAGGATACTTTAATATTGACTGGAATTTATGTAACCACACTAATCCATCCACCCTTATTAACCTGCATGGCTTCTCTCAAGCTATAACCTCCCCGACTAGAACAAATAAACTTAATAATAAAGAAAGTATCCTTGATTGGATACTAACAAATAGTCCACAGCAAAAATATACAACAGGAACTCTCCCAGATGACCTTAGTGACCACTCTCTAATATATATTATCAGACATAAAACAAGTTTTACTATCCCTACTTCAGTCAGAACAGCCCGTAGCAAAAAACATTTTGACCATATACTGTTTCAAACCAAACTTAAGCAATGCAACTGGTCACCTCTTAAGTCTCTCCCTATAAATGAAGCAGTTAATTACTTCAATACCACTTTCCTGACAATCCTAGAACATCATGCCCCAATGCGTTCCATAAGAATGAAAACTAAAACAGCCCAATGGCTCTCAAACAATACTAGGAAACTAATCCTTAGTAGAAATAAATCTTGGGCAAAATGGCGTACCACAAAGAATACAACTGATCACCAAACATTTAGACAATAAAGAAACATGACAAAAAAGCTATTCTACAAGATAAAAATAACTTTTATACACAACTACAACAATCATCCCTTCAACAACCACAAAAATTCTGGACTGATATTAACACACTATTATCCCCTGGCAAAGTAGCCACGCCAAATCCACTAGGTTCTAACTCTGACTGCCCAATACAAACAGCTAATGCCTTTAATACTTTCTTTACTTCTGCTATACTAAATCTAGCAAATCAACAAAACCCTGATACCTCCAAATTACCTACTCCAAGCTCCATTCCTCGCCCTTTCCACCTCGAACCTATACCCACCTCCTATATCTCTTCCTTGCTTCAAAAATTAAAACCTACTACCCCCTCAGCTGATAAATTACCAGCAGAATACCTCCAAATAGGTGCCAAAGCCATTGCCTACCCCATCTCCATACTGATCAACAGAACCATAGAAGAAGGCACTATCTCATCTATCTGGAAAATTTCACACATTATTCTTCTTTATAAAGGTGGTGACTCCATTGAGTTTTCCAACTTTCACCCCATAGCTTTACTATCTCCACTCGCAAAAATAATGGAGAAATGCACCCACAAACAATTACTAAACCACCTACTCCGCCATAATCTCCTAGCTAACTGTCAACATGGTTTTCGGCCATTCCACAGTACTACCACAGCCTTGCTATCCTTTACTAACTGTATCAACAAAAACCGCAACGAAAATATTCTTTCTTCAGCATTCTTTGTAGACCTGTCTAAAGCCTTTGACCTGGTCAATCATCAACTCCTCCTCCACCGTTTGAAGTCCCTGTCTCTTGACAATCCTGCTATAAACTGGTTTACATCCTATCTGGAAAACCAAAAACAAGCAGTTCTCTGGCAAAACCATCTTTCAGACCTCCTCCCCACCTCCATAGGTGTCCCACAGGGCTCTATTTTAGGTCCACTACTGTTTTCCATTTTCATAAATGACCTTCATCTCGCTAGTCCACATTCAACCTGCATTCAATATGCAGATGACACAACCATCATTTCTTCTGGCTCATCCCAAACTGAACTTCATTTATTCACACAAAAAGCCTTCGCCACTATAGAGCAATGGTTCTCTAACCACTGTCTCCTCCTTAACCCCCAAAAAACCAAACTTTTGCTCTTTACACCCACTCACTTGTCTCCCTCCCTTCATTTCACACTCACATCCAGCAATGGTACCCTTATCTCTCCAGACCCCACCACCAAACTCCTAGGAATTACAATTGACAATCAACTAAAATTTGACACTCACATAAACACAACAATAAAATCTACTAACAGAAAACTCGGATCTCTCTATAGAATCAAATCTTTCCTGACACTAGAAGCCAGAACCACAATAGCTAGAACCCACTTAATCTCTACCCTATTATATGCTTCCCCCATATACACCAACCTTTCTAAGCATAATCTTAACAAACTAGCTACATCATATAACAATATTGCCAGATTTGCTACAAACTCTCCATACAGGACTCATCACTGTCTGAATCTTAAACAACTAGGCTGGCTTGAATTACCTCACCTAATACAATTTAACCAACTTACAATTGTCCACAAAGCCCTATACCATCCCGACAACACTCCAATGCTCTCTACCCTCATAAGACCATACAATAACCTGAGGAATCTACGCTCCTCTATTAGAATGCTGATTCATACTTCCTTATCAAATAACTTAGCAGGAGACACCATATTCTCTAATTCAGTTGGCAAAATATGGAATCTCCTACCACAAGACCTTACAACCCTAACCTCACTCCCACTATTTAAAACTAACCTAAAACTTTTCCTCTCTAACCACTGGCTATGCTCTTGCAACAACCCTGACTAAACATTTTTTTTCTCTATTTATTTGATTTTTAAACTAACCTTTCCTTCTTAATTCCTAACTCTGTCACTCCTGAGTACTACTCACCATGCTTGATTGTACTAGTCACTTTTTATACAGTCATTTTACTAAATTTTACTTCATCTGATGCTGTAATAATCTATCTAAGTGCCTTTCTCAAATCTTTCTACTTTTTTTAGTCTTTTTTAAACTATTTTCAAAATTTTATATTAGATGTTTCTGTATGTTTACAGTGTGTTTATTATTTAGTATGACGTTACTGGAGCTTTTCTCCCCGGGCCTCCACTGAAAATGGACATGTATCCAGTTGGACTAGCCCAGTCAACAAATGTAAAATAAATAAATAAAAATAAATTATCATAAGCAAAGTTTAGCTTTCACATATCCAAACACCTACTACACACTAAATGTCTGTATGGCCATCAGGTTACCAGTCAAGACCTGCTGGCATTAACTTATTTTCTCAGAGAGGATCACATTGTTGATAGCTGCTACAGGTGACATAGATTCAAATCTGTTACTTTGGGGTGCTCAAGGGGAAAGAATTTTGCCTACACAGTGTCTAAACAGATGACAAACATTGACAGTGGTACCTATGGGAGTGCCCTTCATTTTGCACATGAATAAGTCAGACGACAATCACAAAATAAAGCATGCTGGTTGAGACCCGACCCTTCAAGAAGTACATCTGGTTTTCACCTTCCCGCAATAGTCACTGCAGATTCTGTGCCTATCCTTGGCTATTGAGGGCTCAAGTCCATATGCATTCCATGCCTTTGCAGAAGATGACAGGATCAGAGTAGATGTAGATGAAGCCCATTTTCTACCCAGGTGGTCTATCTTAATTTTTCTGCACCATATCTGAGGCCTGGTAAGAGCTTGAATCAAAGATTTGGAGCACATCCTGATGCAGTGCAATCTGAAGCCAGTGCTGGGCTGAGCACAAATCTTTCTCCAGGATGCTCAGCCTTTGGATGGCATGCTGTCACATGTCAGTTCCTTGTCCGCTTGATATTGTGAAGATTTTATTTCCACATTTACCTTCGTGAGATGCCATGTGCAGGTGTAATCCCTCAGCTTACAGGTGGAGCAGGATATCCTTGAATTCTAATTTCTTTGAAAAATCAGTGGATGCCAAAACTATTGTTTCTGGGACTGACAAGGGCTTACTCTGCACGTAGCTGAGTGCAGAAACCCCTCACACTCTTGATCCACTGAATGTCTGTTATATAAGCAACAATAATGAGTCATTGCATCCCTTCATTTCTCCTTTGGATCACCTTTGCAGAGAATGTCATATTCATGAAGAGTGATTTTAACTGGTATTGAGCCCAGTTCGTCTCCTAGAAATGCCTACTGAAGTTTCTGGGGAAAAGACACGAGGTGCCAAAGGTTATTTGCCTACAGGCCAGTCACTGAAAGGCCCTATAATCAGCCTGGAGACATCCTTCCCCTTCAGCCCACCATAGTTTTCGACTTTCCATCTCTAAAATGAAGAACACTAGCCCTTATAATGTGGAACATAATGGGCAAAGTGTGGAACACATGCTAATGGCTTACTAAGAACTTTAACTAGGAAAGTCATATAATGGTTAAAATGTGCTGTTTTTACTTATAAAAAGATATTTTAATGAATTAACATGACTAATTGCTATTTACCATAGATATCAGTTAAAAATTTCCTAGCACAGAATGTGTCAGACCCTTTCAATGTGGAACTTTGAGGAATGTGAACTTTTTAAGACACCAAATGAGGTACATTCCTCATAATGAGGTATACCTGAGAGGCATACAGCCTACAAGAAGGCAGATGTAGCTGATAAACCAAAAAATGAGTGGGCCGAGCAAATATCCAGGTATTCTTGATCTTACCCACCTCAGGTGAAGGCTGTAAGGTGACTGTGCTATAAGAGCATCTTTTGCTAGATGCCAGTGCCTAGGATATGTCACAGTCTGTGTTTGCATGTGGAAGCAGATGTGTGATATGTATAAATATCAGTACTTCATGCATTATGCATTGTAACCTAAACTCACCTAATGAAAAAGAATTGTTAGATGCATTCAGAAAAATCTATTAAAGCCAACAATGTAACTAGGGTGGGGTAAAGAGGTTAGCTGCCCTGGGCATAAGGTGCAATGGGGTACAGCTGGTACTGTGGGAGAGGTGCCAATCTGTCCCTAAATATCAGCAGTGCAATCACGTGAGAGATTTTTCTAAGTGCACTGATAATCATTTAAGCAGCCACAATTAATATTGTGAATGCCTAAATGATTACAAGAGTGCCTGCATGTTAGAAACTGTAAGGACGTTGCTTCAATTTTTGTAGGGAAATTATAAAATAGGTATTATGCTGATGCTGGAAGAGGATATATATTTTTGACCCACAAGTCTATTTGTCATGGAGGCCCGCTGGAGGGAATGCCCACAGTCCAGTTGCCCCAGCTACAGCTCTGATAAAAGCTACTACTTCTTCCAGGAAAAAAAAAATACATAATTGAAAAAAGTGGTTGAATGTTAGCAGAGAGATACAGGCCACTTACCAAAAACATTTGCACTACTTTAAGCAGGTATGATGGTTTCTGGTCTGGCTGCAGCACTTCCACTGCACTTTGGACCTTCACTGATCACACCTTTTGGACAAAGGTCTCCTTACTGGAGCCATGTTTATAGATCTTACCAGAGTGTTTGAACTGTTTGAGCACCCAGACCTATTTAACCACCTCACTGACATTGGGATTAGCTCTGATGCTATTCCCTGGTTCCAAAATAACCACAGTACATCAGCCACCACTCCCTTACTTATAGGAGTCCCTCAAGGCCCCATACTGGCCGTTGTTCTTTTCTCCATTTTTATAAATAAGTCTACACTCGACCTTCTCCAACTTCCACTCATACTGTATGCAGACGACATGGTTATCTTCTGCTCCAGCTACAAAAGCCACTCAGTTCAACATGATCTCCCTCATGAAATGGCTCAGTAGGAAACAACTATTATGTAAGTCCTCAAAAACTAAAACTTTGCTCTTTGGGACCTCCAGTAAAAGGTAGAAGAACCCCAACTCACTTCTTATTCTTGACCACCTTAACAATGCCATTGACAGGTTAACACTTTCAGATATGTAGGAGCCTGCCTTGATCCCTCACTTAACTTCCACCATAATCTTGAATACACCCAGAAAAAGATAAACTACCTTCTCTTCTGGGCCAACAAAATCTCCTCTTTCCTGTCCCACCCAAAAAAAAATGCTATTGACAAAGGGAGTCTTCTAGCTAAACTTGAGTACTGTCTACCTCTTGTAGCATGTGTGTCCAAAAGAAACAATACCACTATCCAAACAACCTCTAACTCCATCTGCTGTTCCATTACCTTTTACCCAAAGTATGAACACCACTGTCTAACACTAGCCAAAGCCAACTTGCTGCTAGTTCAGCAATGAGCCAATCTACTCCTTGACAACTTCTCCGGATTCTGAAAGAAAACTCCTTCCCTTTCGTTGCTTCTAGCTTACTTTGACAGTCTGCATCATATAACTGTAGTTATCATAGCTACTCAGAGCCTCTCTTGCAAGCACTTAATACCAGACTTCAGTGTTCTAACTACTCCCTTTCTACCCTTAGACCCAAGCTCTGGAGGGATCTTCCCTCAAATCTTAAAGACCTCTCTACCTACTCCTCCTTTCGGGAACAACTTAATTAATATCTCACAGAACAAGCTCCTCGTAAATGCTCTGCTTCAGAGCACATAACCTAATCTTTGTAACTTCTGACACACCTATCATTTTCACTGTAGTATCTCTTCTTTAAGTCCTAGCATAATGCTACTCTAATGTAAATATTGTACAGAGGTTTCTGTTCACTACTTTCTTAAGTCATTTATTGTATTGTATATTCACTGTTCCTTTGTTTTTTAAATAAGTAAATAATAATTGTAGATGCAGTTGGAGAATCCACTTCCTATAGTAGGAAGCCTTCTCCCTCCCTTAGTGAACATTATCCAGTCTGACCTGTTTAACAAACTGTAAAGCTGTGAAGATGGCCCAGATGGATTCTACTGTGAAGTCAGTAAGAAAATAACATTAGGTAATCAGCTGCATTATCTATGCTCAAAGATGTTACCTTATTAAATGGTCAATACAGGAAGTGGAGGCATCATGTTTTTCCTGTGCCATTAGTCATGGTCGAATATTTATGTCCACAGGATGGCAGCTGTTTGCATGCTTGTGGATACATATTTTTGTCAGTGAATGTGGATGTATATTTCTGTAAGTGAATCTCATTCGTTTGTGTGGTATTTCTCACTATATTGGCAGGATATCATCTAAGATATTAACTACAGAGACAGCAGAGTCAAAGTGTCAGTGTGACTATGAGGGATAGTGGAGCTATTTGGGGCAGAAGACTGACCATCCCAAGGGTGGTTGTCCTGTGATGTGTACATTTAATGAATGCTGAATGCTTCCTGGATGAGGCTGGCAAAATCTCTTGTACTTTTCCCTGTGCTGTTGCCTATGGATGTGTACAACTCTTTTCTTAATTGCTGCATAGTCTTCTAGATTAAAATCTAGTATCATGTCCTGTGAGACACAGGTCAAGTGCCTTGTCTTAGGGTGTTGGGTCCATCTGTTGGTCCTGTAAACCAGACAAAAATGGATGACAGTAGGCAAGGAGGTATGCAAAAAGAAAGAAAACAGATGCCTGGACAGCTCTGCATTCACATGATTTTCTTACAAGCTCTTGTACAGAACAGGTTTGTTTTGTGTATATACTCTGAGACAATTATATGCACCTATATGTAACTGGATTACATCATGTATTACTTACTAACAGGACTATGTGGAGTGTATTTATATGTAGTGAGATTAAACAATATCTCATTTACTCACAGGAACATGCTATGTGGAATTTATCTGTATGCAAAGTGGTTGTGTAATATATCTTTTACTAAGAGGACCATGCTATGTGGAGTTTATCCGTATGTAGCATGATTAAGTAATATGTCATTTACTAACAGGATCATCCTATGTGGATTGAATCTGTATGTACAGTGATTATGTAATATAACAGGAATGTGCTATGTTGAATGTATCTATATGTGCTGTGATTATAGCAATAACCCACGCCTGGGTGTGGGTAATGCTGGATTTACCCACGGTTGGCGTGGTTTGGTCCCGAGGGCGAAGCCCGAGGGACCAAACAAAGACAACCGTGGGTAAATCCAGCATTACCCACACCCAGAAGTGGGTTATTGCTATTATACAATGCCATTATTTAAGAAAAGAAATAATTACTTTTCTTAAATAATGGCATTGTATAATGCCTCTTTGCTGCCCTTCCGCACCTGTCTGGTGTTCCACGGCAGTTCTGATGTACTGCGCATGCCTACGCAGTACATCAGAGTTGTGGCAAAAGCAACGGAGAACGCAAGTTCTCCGTTGCTTTTTACTGTCTCGCTATGTTAAATGGGTTTAACATAGCGAGACAGCTTTAAAATAAGCAACGGAGATCTCCGTTGCTTATTTTAAAGCTGTCTCGCTATGTTAAACTCATTTAACATAGCGCGACAGGTTTAAAAAAAAGCAACGGTGATCGCAAGATCTCCGTTGCTTTTTACACACTGTGTCACTATGTTAAAGGAGTTTAACATAGCGAGACAGCTTTAAAAAAAGCAACGGACATCTCCGTTGCTTTTTTTAAATCTGTGTCGCTATGTTAAACTTTTTTAACATAGCGAGACAGTGTTTTATACTAACGGAAAAAGTCCGGGCGACCGGACCTTTTTCCGTTAGTATATTGAGGGATTTACCACGGGCACGCTGGTTGGTCTGGCCAATCAGCGTGCACGTTTTTAGGGTAGGCATTGTAGAATATGTAATATAGCTTTTAGTAACTGGACCATGCTATGTGGAATGTATATCAGATTAAGTATTGTTGTTTTTCCCAAACAGTTACAAATAATGCCTACTCGATGTATATGAAAAACTGTAAAATATCTTTCTAAGTAAGAGAATGTATACAGATTAGACATGTTTTAAAATCTGATAATACATTTAATAGATAATTATATTTAAGTATACTACATATTTAGTGCAATCATTTTTAATTCACTGATCTGTATATCTAAATAGCTGATTTTGCTGAACAAAAGACACATTTTTATTGCAAACTAGTAAAATATATCCTTGTATTTCCCAGAGTCTGAATGATATGTTTCCTTGCCAGTGTACTGCTTTAACCTATGCTGGATACCAAAGAAGTAAAAATGTCTAGCTTGGCATATTAAGTGTAGAATTATTGTACCAGTTTCAGTTCTAAATTTTACTGTCACAGTTTTATTGCTCACTAAGCAAGAAATTTAAAGTTCTTTTTTGTTGCTTATCAAGCTTGTCCCTGAACTCAGGAAAAAAAAAGTAAGCTATATGAAATTTATGGTGATAATAGAAAATATAACATGATATAAAACTCTGTCTTTCTTATACTAACCTAGCCATGATTTCTGCAGTTTTTATTCAAAGCCACTGCTAATCAGGTGCCTACTTTCCCAAGTGCGGTTATTAAACAGCATGAATTGGATGAATGGACATATTTGATAATGATCCTATAGAGCAGTCTAGGATACCTCTAAACCTCTTAGAGCAAAAAATCTGAACAAAGTCATGAATAATGTGGGGGCAACAGGCAGCCCAAAAATAGGGACAATTTTTAAATATTGCAATTACAAAGTTAGAAAGTTAATAGAATAACAGCTTTTGCATTAGCATGAATTTTTCTGAAAGGTATTAAGTCTGAAACACAAATGTTTATTATACATTTTTTTACTTCATTTTTTAATGATTTGCCAGAAGACCACAATTTTATTAAACATGGAGGTATGCAGTCCACTAATACAGTAGGGTTTAGGTAAGAGTATAGATTTAGCTGTGTGTGTGTGTGTGTGTGTGTGTGTGTGTGTGTGTGTGTGTGTGTGTGTGTGTGTGTGTGTGTGTGTGTATTAAATGGGAACATTAGAAATTAACCTGATCTCCATGGTGAGTGACTTTTTTGAGGGCTAAAATTATTAAAATATGATATTTGATTTGCAGACGTGCACGGAAGAAGTGTATATAATTGTATGCATGTGTGTAATGATTGTCTCTCCTACCATTTCACTGTATTATCACTTTAGCATTGCAGCAGCTCCCAGATCCAAGATCTGCTGTGTAGTTTCACTCAGAAAAAAAAATGATAAATCCATATAGCAGCTGAGAGTTTTAATGTAACGTTATTGCTGAAAGAAACAAATTTCTGTTTGATGAAATAACTAAGGGATTACCTAAGAATAGTATTAATTTTGTTCAGTTTTTGTTAGCCAAACAAAGTAAAGGGATTGCCTAAGAGCAGCAGATGTAGGTCTTCATATAGCATATTTTATTGTACTTAGTTATAAGCATATCATTCATCTATTTATGGTTACAAGGGGCATTTGATTTGTATAGCAAACCCATGAACATCTGTTGCTATCCGCAGAGTTTACTAAGCAAGAAGGGAACAGTTGGATTGCCAGGCCTTTCTTCTGTATCAGAAATATATAAAAACAAATACCTATGGGAAATTTAGATTTACCAGTCCTCTTGTCTTTTGAAGGTGGAAGAAACCAGTTGACTGGGAGAAAATCCATGCAAACATAGTGAGGATATACAGACTTTAAACATGAGGTAGCCCAGGCAAGATTTGAACCAGAGATCTAATTTCTGTGGCTCAACATTGCTAATAACTACAGCACTCAGCTGCACTACAAACATATACTTAATTTTGAAAACAAGTCAAGGTGTGGCACATTATATTTCATAGCTGTTCTTGACTGCATATTAGGAACTGAAGGCAATCATAATCCTTCCTATCAAGGATATAATAACCCTTGGATTGAAAGTTGGTCCTTTTAGTATCCTCATGCAACACTACACATTCTGCTGAGAACTATAGCTTGTTTATAACATTACACATTCTGCAGACTATAGCTTGTTTATAACATTACACATTCTACAGAGTTCTATAGCTTGTATATAACATTACACATTCTGCAGACTATAGCTTGTTTATAACATTACACATTCTGCTGAGAACTATAGCTTGTTTATAACATTACACATTCTAAAGAGTACTATAGCTTGTTTATAACATTACACATTCTAAAGAGTACTATAGCTTGTTTATAACATTACACATTCTGCTGGGAACTATAGCCTGTTTATAACATTACACATTCTACAGAGTACTATAGCTTGTTTATAACATTACACATTCTGGTGAGTACTATCACTTGTTTATAACATTACACATTCTGCTGAGACCTATAGCTTGTTTATAGCACTACACATTCTGCTGAGAACTATAGCTTGTTTATAACATTACACATTCTGCAGACTATAGCTTGTTTATAACATTAAAGATTCCACAGAGTACTATAGCTTGTTTATAACATTACAGATTCTACACAGTACTACGAGTTGTTTATAACATTACACATTCTGCAGTGTACTATAGCTTGTATAGCTTGTTTATAACATTGCACATTATGAGTACTATAGCTTGCTAATAACACTGCACATTCTGCTGAGAACTATAGCTTGTTTATAACATTACATATTCTCCAGAGTACTATAGCTTGTTTATAACATTACATATTATACAGTTATATAGCTTGTTTATAACATTACAGATTCTACAGAGTAGTATAGCTTGTTTGTAACATTACACATTCTGCAGAGTACTATGGCTTGTATAGCTTGTTTATAACCACACATTCTGCTGAGTACTATAACTTGTATAGCTTGTTTATAACATTACACATTCTGCAGAGTACTATAGCTTGTATATCTTGTTTATACCATTACACATTCTGCAGAGTACTATAGCTTGTATAGCTTGTTTATAACATTACACATTCTGCAGAGTACTATAGCTTGTATAGCTTGTTTATAACAGTACACATTCTGCAGAGTACTATAGCTTGTATAGCTTGTTTATAACATTACACATTCTGCAGGGTTCTATAGCTTGTATAGCTTGTTTATATCACTACACATTCTGCAGACTATAGCTTGTTTATAACATTACACATTCTGCAGAGTACTATAGCTTGTATAGCTTGTTTATAACATTACATTCTGCAGAGTACTATAGCTTGTATATCTTGTTTATAACATTACACATTCTCCAGAATACTATAGCTTGTATAGCTTGTTTATAACATTACACATTATGCAGAGTACTATAGCTTGCATAGCTTGTTAATAACGCTTTACATTCTGCAGAGTACTATAGCTTGTTTATGACATTACACATTCTGCAGAGTACTATAGCTTGTATAGCTTGTTTATAACACTACACATTCTGCAGACTATAGCTTGTTTATAACATTACACATTCTGCAGAGTACTATAGCTTGTATAGCTTGTTTATAACATTACACATTCTGTAGAGTACTATAGCTTGTATAGCTTTCTTATAACATTACACATTCTGCAGAATACTATAGGTTGTTTATAACATTATACATTCTGCAGAGTACGATAGCATGTATAGCTTGTTTATAACATTACACAAGCAGTGGTACGGTGGTAGCATTGTTACCTCACAGCAAGAGGTTCTCCCGTTCGATTCTCGGCTGGGCTTGGGAGTGCCTTCTGTGTGGAGTTTGCATGTCCTCCCTGCGGTTGGGTAGCATTCGAAAGACATGCATGCGTAAATGGGCGTGCCTTCGTTGAAGGTTGGGCGTCGAGCTGAGCTGGCACCTCGGTGTTTTGTAAAAATCTACTACCAATCATTAGCAGACCAGAGTTCTGCTGTGGCGACCCCTTACTGGGAAAAGCCGAAAGACAAACAACAACAGCAACAACAACTGTAGATTGTATAGCTTGTTTATGACATTACACATTCTGCAGAGTGCTATAGCTTGTATAGCTTGTTTATAACACTACACATTCTGCAGACTATAGCTTGTTTATAACATTACACATTCTGCAGAGTACTATAGCTTGTATAGCTTGTTTATAACATTACACATTCTGCAGAGTACTATAGCTTGTATATCTTGTTTATAACATTACACATTCTGCAGGGTTCTATAGCTTGTATAGCTTGTTTATAACACTACACATTCTGCAGACTATAGCTTGTTTATAACATTACAGATTCTGCAGAGTACTATAGCTTGTATAGCTTGTTTATAACATTACACATTCTGCAGAGTACTATAGCTTTCATATCTTGTTTATAACATTACACATTCTCCAGAATACTATAGCTTGTATAGCTTGTTTATAACATTACACATTATGCAGAGTACTATAGCTTGCATAGCTTGTTAATAACACTTTACATTCTGCAGAGTACTATAGCTTGTTTATGACATTACACATTCTGCAGAGTACTATAGCTTGTATAGCTTGTTTGTAACACTAGATATTCTGCAGACTGTAGCTTGTTTATAACATTACACATTCTGCAGAGTATTATAGCTTGTATAGCTTGTTTATAACATTAAACATTCTGCAGAATATAGCTTGTTTATAACATTACACATTCTGCTGAGTACTATACGTTGTTTATAACATTATACATCCTGGAGAGTACGATAGCATGTATAGCATGTTTATAACATTACACATATAAATGCCGCAGTGGTACGGCGGTAGCATTGTTACCTCACAGCAAGAGGTTCTCCCGTTCGATTCTCGGCTGGGCTTGGGAGTGCCTTCTGTGTGGAGTCTGCATGTCCTCCCTGTGGTTGGGTAGCATTCGAAAAACATGCATGCGTAAATGGGCATGCCTTTGTTGAAGTTTGGGCGTCAAGCTCAGCTGGCACCTTGGCGTTTTGTAAAAATCTACTGCCAATCATTAGCGGTCCAGAGTTCTGCTGTGGCGACCCCTTACCGGGAAAAGCTGAAAGACAAACAACAACAGCAACAACAACTGTAGCTTGTATAGCTTGTTTATAACATTGCACATTCTGCGGAGTACTTTAGCTTGTTAATAACACTACACATTCTGCAGACTATAGCTTGTTTATAACATTACACATTCTGCAGAGTACTATTGCTTGTATAGCTTGTTTATAACATTACACATTCTGCAGAGTTCTATAGCTTGTATAGCTTGTTTATAACATTACACATTCTGCAGACTATAGCTTGTTTATTACACATTCTTCTGAGAAGTATAGCTTGTTTATAACATTACACATTCTGGTGAGTACTATCACTTGTTTATAACACTACACATTCTGCTGAGAACTATAGCTTGTTTATAACATTATGCATTCTGCTGATAACTATAGCTTGCTTATAACATTACACATTCTGCTGAGAACTATAGCTTGTTTATAACATTATACATTCTAAAGAGTACTATAGCTTGTTTATAACATTTACACATTCTGCTGAGAACTATAGCCTGTTTATAACATTACACATTCAGCAGAGTACTGTAGCTTGTTTATACCATTACACATTCTGCTGAGAACTATTGCTTGTTTATAACGTTACACATTCTACAGAGTACTATAGCTTGTTTATAACATTACACATTCTGATGAGTACTATTGCTTGTTTATAACATTACACATTCTACAGAGTACTATCACTTGTTTATAACATTACACATTCTGCTGAGAACTATAGCTTTTTTGTAACATTACACACTCTGCTGTGTACTATAGCTTCCTTATAACACCACACATTCTGTTGAGAACTATAGCTTGTTTATAACATTACACATTCTACAGAGTTCTATAGCTTGTTTATAACATTACAGATTCTACAGACTATAGCTTGTTTATGACATTACAGATTCTACAGAGTTCTATAGCTTGTTTATAACATTACAGATTCTACAGAGTACTATAGCTTGTTTATAACATTACAGATTCTACAAAGTACTATAGCTTGTATAGCTTGTTTATAACATTACACATTCTGCTGAGTACTGTAGCTTGTTTATAACACCACACATTCTGCAGACTATAGCTTGTTTATTACATTACACATTTTGAGTACTATAGCTTGTTTTTAACACTGCACATTCTGCTGAGAACTATAGCTTGTTTATAACATTACATATTCTCCAGAGTATTATAGCTTGTTTATAACATTACACATTCTACAGACTATAGCTTGTTTATAACATTACAGATTCTATAGAGTACTTTAGCTTGTTTATAACATTACACATTCTACAGAGTACTATAGCTTGTATAGCTTGTTTATAACATTACACATTCTGCTGAGTAATATAGCTTGTATAGCTTGTTTATAACATTACACATTCTGCAGAGTACTATAGCTTGTGTATCTTGTTTATAACATTACATAGGTTCATAGGTAGGTACTAGACTATCGGCCCAAGGGCCTACGTAAGCCTAGCCAACAAGGTTCCCTGGCTTACGCCACCCAAGAAAGTTATTTTCCTGTGCCACTGTCGAGCAGAGACACAGAAGTGATCCCTGGGGTGTATTTCCTATTTCCCATCCACTCATCAAGATTTTTCTTGAAGAGTGCTAATGAAGAACTTTGCTTGACATAGATGGGTAGCCTGTTCCAGAGTATGGGAAGTCTCTGGGTTAGGAATCTATCCCTCCAGCATGTCCTGTTTATTGTGGTGACAAGGTTTAGGTCCCTAGAGCATGTAGCTCGGAGGGATTGGGATTTCTTTAGGTGTAGCATGTCCAACAGCTCTGGGTTTGACACAGCTTTATATGTTAGGCAGAGATCACCTCGGAGTAGGCGATATGCTACGGAGTAAAGCTGGAGTTTTTTGAGACGGTCAGTGTAGGGCATTTGTTTGAGTCCAGTAATCCTCTTTGTGAGGTACTTCTGTGGCCTTTCCAGTTGCTGCAGATGTCTTGTGAGGTACATTCCAAAAGGGGCGTTGTACTCTATAATGGGTCTAATGAGTGTCAAGTAGAGGGGAACGATGACCTCTTTTTTCTGGATGAGAACCCTTTTATGATGAGGTGTGCCACGTAGAAGGACTTCCTGACTACTGTGGCGATGTGACTATCAAAGGAGAGACTACTGTCCACCTGGGTCCCAAGGTCTCTTATCACGCATCCGGTGTTAAGTAGATTGCTGCCTATGTGGTAGTTCATGGGTACAGAGTTTTTACCAAAGGGGATGACACTGCACTTTTTGGCATTGAGCTTGAGGCGATGGCTCTGACACCAGGCATCTGTCTCAGAGAGGCCCTTCTGTAGGATGTTCACATCATTTGTTGACTTGACTATGGCTGCTAGTTTGCAGTCATCTGCAAACTTCGTTAGCCAGAGGCCCTCTCTGTTAGCCTGTACTTCAGAGAAGTAGATACCAAACATTAGCGGTCCCAGGACGGAGCCCTGTGGTACTCCACTTGTCACTGGATTGAGGTCAGATTTGGGGTCTGCAACTTTTACAGTGTGGGTTCTGTCAGTGAGCCAGTTGGCAACCCATCTTGTGACGTAGGGATTTATGTCTAGTTTATTGAGTTTAGCTATAATTCCAGAATGGGGGATGGTGTCGAAAGCCTTGGCGAGGTCAAGATAGGCTGTGTGAACCACCTTACCCTCATATATGGCTTTGGTGACTGCCTCAAAGAAGTCGATCAGGTTCAGGAGGCATGATCTGCCTTTCACAAACCTGAACTGGGTGGGATCCAGAGTTTGGAGGTTACCAATGTCTTTGTTTATGAGTTCCATGATGACACGTTCCATGGCCTTGCAGACCATGCTTGTCAGGCTACTAGGTCTATAGTTCCCGGGATCAGCGGTGGCTACCCCTTTGTGGAGTGGGATAACTGTTGCTGTGCACCATTCAGTGGGCACAAAGCCTGATTCTGCAGAGTACTATCGC